>NW_015171512.1:9426-9591 GCF_001447785.1 Gekko japonicus | reverse complement strand
TTTCTTAACTCTAATTCACATACATATGCAAAAACAGATTCTCACACACACGCACACAAGATCCTTAGTATTACAGAAATAGCAAATAGTTACTTTTACACTATAGGTATGGGGAAGGGAGTAGCATATACTTATCTGATCAGAGGCTTGATCTTCCCAACGAAG
>NW_015171512.1:9222-9369 GCF_001447785.1 Gekko japonicus | reverse complement strand
AGGCTGCAGTCCACGAGGTCAGAGAGGAAACAAAGGATTACAATAGCAGCAAGACTATAAATTACTTAGTTAGGGAAGAAGATGGCTAGCAGGGTTCAAACTGTTGAACCTCACTTTATATAGGGGGGGCTCTTGGGGGCTGGCATT
>NW_015171512.1:8365-8467 GCF_001447785.1 Gekko japonicus | reverse complement strand
GACACAAACTATCTGTTCATTTCCCTTCTCATCTCCACTATGAAAAGGGATCGAGACTTTTTTGTTAGATGAAAGTTAGGAATTCAAGTAGGGTTATGGGGC
>NW_015171512.1:6506-8307 GCF_001447785.1 Gekko japonicus | reverse complement strand
TTTGTAAAGTGTAATTCCATCTGCAATTGGGGTTGCCAACACCAGCTTGGGAAATTCCTAAACTTGGGGAGGGGGCAGTGCCTGGAGAGGGAAGGGTTTGGGCGAAAGTAGCTCTGCAAGGATGTGGGCCATAACAGTCTGCCCTCCAAAGCTGCCATTTCCTCTGGGGACCTGACCTCTGTAGTCTGGAAATCAGCTAAAATTCTGGGAGAAGAGCAGGCCCCACCTGGAGACTGCTAATTTTACTCCAAATGGGCCCAAGTTCCTTGTACAAACTTCTAGGTTCCGTTCATCACCTCTCTCACTTAAAGGTTCTCACAAGGCAGATGCTTTTATTTCAGGATCGTTTTTGTCACCTGCCTTCTTGCAGCTCATAAGGGCTGGGCATGCCCAGAGGCATGAGCCTTTGGCCCTTAGTCTGTGGCTTGCAGCCTGGGGTCTGATGGTAACCAGTCTAGTGAAGCAGGGCTTCCCCAGGACATATTTTTTAATGTTTGTATGTTTGCTTATTTAAACAATATTGTTTAAATTCTAAGAGCCACTTTGGCTTAAATAAATAAGCTCTTTCCTAGTCAAGAGTCTGAAGATTGTTGAAATACCATCTTTCTTGTCCAGCCTTATGGCTCCCTCATTCACTGGTGTTTGTGTGTTATTGGCTATGCTACCTCCCTTTCTTTGGCTGTCTGAATTCTTTTTCTCAGATAAAGAGAAACTCTTTTCAGCCAATCAAAATGTAAGCTCTTAATCCACCTGAAACAGGTCTTCTGGCTCTCTGGTGTGTGATGAGGAAGGAGTGGAAGTAGCTCCTGTTTATAATGGATCTGCTTTCGGAAGTCAACCAGCATGTTTGAACATTTCCCCCCAAGTTTAAGAAGTCACAAAACTTAGGTCATGAACTGAGAACAAATAACTATTTGTAAATAAGCTTTCATATGTGATTGGAGATATATCTGGCAGTGCAAAAATGTTTGAATTCTCTGGGTTATTTAAATGATTTGTGGCCATTTTTATCAGTCTTCTGCCTTCCATCTTTTTAAAATGCCATTTTAAAATTTCTCTTCTATAAGAGTGGTTACTGTTTTGAGTATAAAAGTGTGACTTACATCTCGGCTGGCTTACTTGTGCCATACTTTGATTACGTCTGCCATGTTATTGGTCTCTTAATGCTGGGGCTTGTTGATGCTTTAATAAAGTACTCAGATGACTGCTGTAGCAGTTCCTAAAAGTTAAAGACTTGAAGTCTTAAATGTCCTCAGGTCCCAGTCACACGGGCCGGATATCGCAGGGGGGAAGCGTGGCTGTTTGCCCCGAAGCAAAGTAACGCGCGGCTGCCCGATCTTGGCTCCCATCAAGGTCCCGTGGTTAGGTCGTTAGGTGCCGATCACACAGCTATCTTGCAGCGTGGCAAAGAAGCGGTGTTAACCTAACTGCTTTATGTACAGCAGAGGCTTTATGAAATATTAATTTCTCGGTGGTGCTTACCAATGTATACAGGATGCGCAACCCTCGGAAGAAGTCTGGTTACAAATGGAGACGAGCCTAATGTATGATGAAAGCAATTGGTTCCTTTTATTTCTTAACTCTAATTCACATACATATGCAAAAACAGATTCTCACACACACGCACACAAGATCCTTAGTATTACAGAAATAGCAAATAGTTACTTTTACACTATAGGTATGGGGAAGGGAGTAGCATATACTTATCTGATCAGAGGCTTGATCTTCCCAACGAAGAATAGGTGAAATAAACAGGCTAACTATAAATACTCTACTGCACACGGTTGGAACCAGCCAAACA
>NW_015171512.1:2897-6152 GCF_001447785.1 Gekko japonicus | reverse complement strand
TAAAACGACCATTCAACAGGAAACTGCCTTTTTTGATGCAAACCAGATATCAGGGTTACGTGTTTACCAAAAGTTCATCGATGGTGGTTATATCCATGCCAGTTGTTGTTTTGTACTGCTAGCAATGGCGATGCAGCTTCTTCCTCAGCTGAGCTGTGTCTGTGTGTCAAACTCCATTTGCATAAACAGCAGGCTAGGAGTCTTTCAGGTAATAGTCAAAGGGTTCAATGCAAGCAGCTTTCTCCCAACCCATAGGGATTCACAACCACTGTCCAGGTGTGTGCATGCATGTAAGCAACCACATACATACATACATTTATAACAGAAATGACACATTGGCCAACAGCGGCGCGGCGCAATCACACCGGCAATCGCTAGGCGCCGCTTCCATGGCAAACGGGATTTTTTTTCTCACTGACGAGGCCAGCGAGCCAGATGACGGCGTGCGAGGTGGGCGGCTGTCCGGCGAACGGCGTGCGCTGCGCTCTTGAGGTCCGGCTTGGCTGCGCTGCTTAGGGTCGTTGTTAGGAGGGCGATCATCCCACCTTCGTCGCCACTGTTATGTAGTGGGTGGTCGCCCGAACGAACGATAGACTCCGTGGTGGTGCATAGCACGCTTTATTCAGTACACAACAACAACAAGTAACAAACGGCCGGCAGGCCAACTATATACAAACCTGGGGACACACCCCTGGTCACCATTGGTGGGTTTGAATCTCCCGCCATGGTTCCCATTGGTTCCCCAGTGTAGGGCTAGGATCCTAGTCCCCATTGTTGTCCAGGACTGAAGCTCAGGTGTGTGTGCTGACCTCAGGTGGCGGTCAGTGGACACAACACTATATTGGAAAGTGAAGTATGCTTGCACACAGAAATACCTTGAATAAAAGTTTGTTGGTCTTAAAGGTGCCACTGGACTCAAACTTTGTTTTGCTGCTTCAGACCAACATGACTACCCACCTGAATATGTCCTCAGTTTGCTATTTAAAGTTGAAGTGATGGCAGTTTATCTTTTAAAAAAAGATTTGGTCTGTTGGTTGCGTGAAGAGGGATGCTCTGTCTATGACTGCAGGCATCTGTGGCTGGAAAACATTCTATATGCCCTCAGAACCTGGCTCTCTGCCACAGCAGAATTCTACAATCTGGAGGGGGCCACCATTGAGGAAGCCCTGCTACAGATGCCTGACAGCCTCTCTTCTGATAATGACAAGACACCATCAGCCAACCTCAAGCTTTCTGTAACACTTTTGTTTAAAAGCATATATCCCACAGCGCTGAGAATCAAACAGGCAAATGGCCTTGGTCCAAAGCAACAGCCCTAGGTCCTTGAATTCTGCTTCTCCATCTAGTTCCAAAAACTAGCTCACTTCAAGCTGTACCTTTTTAAGCTTTCCTGACACACCCAGACTGATTTGCACTGGCCAAACCAGTTCTAACACTGTCTTTAGAATCACTAAGGCAAGGGTAGAGGAAAGATTTAGATACTTATCGCAATGAGTCTTGTGGTGAACATACAGGCATTATTGAAAGGAACTACTGCTGAGCCTTGAAATTGGCTGCCTACCAACAAATCAAACACTGCTTAAACTGCCAGTCTCCCCCCACACACACACACAAAAACACATACTCCCCCGATGCTCTCCCCCACGCACACATAGTGGGCACCTAACCTTTAAAAATTATTTTAGGAGATCTTTAACTCATTTTCCCTTCTTTCCCTTCCCCCCTCAGCTATTTTAGTAATAAGAACAAGGCATTTTTTATTTTGGTGGGGATCTTTATCCTGCCCTACCCCGCAAGTGAGCTCAGGATGACTTACATCATTTCATACAATAATAAGTTAATTCCATAATACATTAGCATTGAAGGCATAATCACAAACAATTCCTATGAGAAGGAAAAATTAGAGGAGCCTAAAGAAGCCAAGGTGGCTCCATAAACAGCTTTCTAAAAACTTGAGAAATAAAAAAGACTCATTCAGAAAGTAGAAGGAGGACCTTATAACCAAGGATGAATATAAACAAATAACCAGTGCTTGTAGAGAGAGAGTTAGGAAAGCTAAAGCTCAGTATGAGCTTAGGCTAGCGAGAGACGCTAAAAACAACAAAAAAAGGGGTTCTTTTCTTATGTTCAAAGTAAGAAAAAGAGCAAGGACATGGTAGGCCCATTGTGGGGACAGGAAAGTGGAATTGTAACAGGTGATAAAGAGAGGGCAGAACTACTCAATTACTACTTTTCCTCAGTCTTCTCTTGCAAGGGAAACGGTGCTCAACATGGCAAAAGCAGAACACGTGATGAGGGAAGGGAGTTGCAGCCTAGGATCGATATAGGGGTAGTACATAAACACTTAGTTTCTTTAAATGAAATGAAGTCCTTGGGGCCAGATGAGCTGCATCCAAGGGTACTGAAAGAACTTGCAGATGTGATTTCTGTCCATTATTTTTGAGAATTCTTGGAGAACAGGTGAGGTGCCAGAAGATTGGAGGTGGGCAAATGTTGTACCAGTCTTCAAGAAGGGGAAAAAGAAGGATCCAGGTAACTACCAACCCGTCAGCTTGACATCTATACCTGGGAATGTTTTAGAACAAATAATCAGACAGTCCTTGAGCATTTAGAAAGGACAGCTGTGATTACTAAGAGCCAGCATGGGTGTCTCAAGAACAAGTCATTTCAGACTAACCTTATCTCTTTTTTTGAGAAAGTTACTACCTTGCTGGATTAGGGGAATTCTGTAGACATAGTTTATCTTGATTTCAGTAAGGCTTTTGATAAGGTTCCACATAATATTCTTGTTGACAAATTCGAAAAATGTGGTTTGGATCCTATGACTGTTAGGTGGATATGTAATTGGTTGACAGATCGCACCCAAAGAGTGCTTGTGAATGGTTCCTCATCTTCCTGGAGAGAAGTGACAAGTAGAGTGCCTCAAGGATCTGTCCTGGGACCTGTTTTGGTTCAAAATCTTTGTCAATGATTTGGATGAAGGAATAGAGGGAATGCTTATTAAATTTGCAGATGATACTAAATTGGGAGGGGTAGCAAATACAGTAGAAGACAGAGTCAGGATACGGGATGATCTTGACAGACTGCAAAACTGGGCTAAAATAAATGGGAATAAATGTAAAGTTCTGCATTTAGGTAGGAAAAATCAAATGCATAATTATAGGTTGGAGGAGACTTGTCTTGGCAGTAGTAAGTGCAAAAAGGATCTAGGGGTCTTAGTAGACCATACACTGAACATGAGTCAGCAGTGTGATG
>NW_015171512.1:0-2868 GCF_001447785.1 Gekko japonicus | reverse complement strand
GAGGAGATGACTGAGAGGTGATATGATAACCATCTTCAAGTACTTGAAGGGCTGTCATATAGAGGATGGTACAGAGTTGTTTTCTGTTGCCCCAGAAGGTTGGGCCAGAAACAATGGGTTGAAATTAAATCTGAAGTTTTCAGCTAAACATTAGGAAGAACTTCCTGACAGAGCAGTTCCTCAGTGGAACATGCTTCCTTGGGAGGTGGAGGGCTCTCCTTCTTTGGAGGTTTTCAAACAGAGGCCAGATGGCCATCTGACACCAATGCTGATTCTGTGAACTTAGGCAGATCATGTGAGGGAGGGCAGGAAGAGTTGCCTTAGTGCTTAGTTCTTGCAGCCCTTTGTTACACGCCCAGGGAAATGCTGATTGCCATTTTTGGGGTCTGGAAGCAGGCCAGTTTGACCAGGGAACTTGGAGGGGGTTTTGTCATTTTCTGGGCATGGTAAAGTGGTCACTGGGGGTGTGGAGGCAGAGGTATTTGTGAATTTCCTGCATTGTGCAGGGGATTGGACTAGATGACCCTGGAGTTCCCTTCTAACTCTATGATTCTAAAATAACATTAACTGATTTAAAATTAAGTAACCCAATTAAAACTTATTAGCAGTTCAGTAATTAGTATCCATTCCTGTGACCACTTCACTTAGGGTTGCCAGGTCTGGGTTGGAAAATATCTGGGGACTTTGGAGGTGGATCCAGGAAAGAGCGGGGTTTGGGGAGGGGAGGGGCCTCAGCATAGTACAATGCCATAGAGCCCACCCTTCAAAGCAGCCATTTTCTCCAGGGGAGCTCATCTCTGTCAGCTGGAGATCAATTTGTAAAAGCAGGGGATCCTCAGGCCCCACCTGGAGGCTGGCAACCCTAACTTCACTTATGCCAGGGAGAGGGACAGATCATTTGGTGGAATAGATCTGCTGCTGCGGCTGATCTAAATGGCACATGAACCAATTAGGCTTAAGGCCTGAGGCAGGGGAGGCTGATGTTATTTGACATCTGCTGCCTCAACTGAAGGCCTGGTGGAACAGCTCTGTTTTGCAGGGCATACAAAATTGCAACAAATCCTCCTTGATCTCAATCAGGAGCATGTTTCACCAGACTGGGGCCAGGGCTGAAAAGGCCCTGGCCCTGGTCAAGGGACGACGGACGTCTTTTGGGCCAGGGTGTCACGGGCTGGGCTTAGGCTAAGAGGCAGAAGTCAAATCCGGTCCGAGGTCGTTGCCAGGAGACTCAGAGCAAGAGCCAAATCGTGAGTCCGAAAGAGGGGTCGTCCGAAGCAGGGGTCAGGAAACCAGGAATCTGAGCCAGAGTGGGAGTCTGAGGACAGGAGCTAAAGGTGGATGCGAGGCATGCATGGAGGCGATTCGTTGCTTCCACGAGAGCCCAATCCTGGGTGGGAGTTATATAGGCCTCCAGCCAGGCTTCCCATGGCAGCGGCAGCACCACTGCTAATACTCAGGACTCAGCGCTTGCCTTCCCTGCCAGCATGCATCTCGACGGCGGGTGGCTAAGTCTCTGCTAAGCCCCTTAGCTGAACCACCCACGGAGGTGAGTCAGGCGGGCTCTCCGATTGCACCTGTGCCTCCTTGGCTGCTGCAGGACCAGGTGTGGGGTTAACAGTCTCAGGCGCTGGCAAGCTATCAACTGGTGAAGAGTCAGAGGGGCCAGCTTCTGGTTCTGGCAATGCTGGTTCCTCTGGCTGTGATGCCAACTTGGGCGGGGGAAAAGTCACCATAGAGAACAATGGAGGGGATAGGGGCAACCTGTTTGGGGGCCTGTAGAATTGGACACCCTGGTCCAATGTTCTTCAAACTTGACCCTACAAGTCCAAGGCCACCACCCCAGGGCTCAGGGAGGCAAGGGAATGTTTCGCCCCGCTCCTCCTCCCCCCATGCATGCGCATCACAACTGCTGCCAAGAACAGCGACGACGGCCATAACTTTTTAAAGAGCCCCTCCTGAGAGCTGGGGGAGCCAGAAGGACCTCTTGCGTGTGATATCCGAGTGGCAACAGGGCTCAGGCCACCACCCCAGGGCTCAGGTAGGCAAGGGAACATTTTGCCCCCCTTCCCACCCCTCCCCTGTGTGCGGGCGTCGCAGCTGCCTCCGAGAACAGTGACGGCGGCCATAACTTTTTAAAGAGCCCCTCCCGAGAGCTGGGGGAGCCAGAATGACATCACACGCGAGAGGTGGAATTTGCCGCTGAGAGTCCAAGGCCACCGCAGCTCAGGGTGGCAAGGAAACCTTTTGCCCCGCCCCTCCCCCCGATGCGCGGGCATCGCAGCTGCTGCCATAACTTTTTAAGGAGCCAGGAAGGAGAGCTGGGGGAGCCAGAATGACCTCTCACGCGAGAGGTGGAATTTGCCCCTACGAGTCCAAGGCCACCACCCCGGGGCTCAGGGAGACGGGTGAACATTTTGCCCCCTCCACCGTGTCCCAACTGATGGTTGGTGGGAGCAGGGGGCGGGGCTTATGTACCCACCCCCTGGGCTCCTGACTGGCGGAACGGTGCTCCGGTGCGCTCCAGCAGGAACTGAGGCCTGAGTTGCATTATTCAAGCCTGGAAGTGACCATTAGGGTTGCCAGGTCTCTTACCTCTTGCATAAGGGGGGAGAAACTCCCAGCCTGGGACGTTTGCGTGTGCTGGGCACATTCCTGGTGGACGCTCCAGCCAAATGCTAGAGTGTGTGCCCAGCGCGATGATGTCACCTCCAGGTACTTTGGGGTCGGGGGGCCCTAGAGCGGGCAATCCCCACCTCCGGGATCTGGCAGCCCTAGTGACCATTGCATGGATCACTGTTGCTAAGTCGTGGGAGGAAAGGCAAGGGACTAGTTGCCTGACCAGCTGAAGATGTTAAAAGGCTGACCTGG
>NW_015171511.1:1765549-1772111 GCF_001447785.1 Gekko japonicus | reverse complement strand
TTCTCAGAGTGTGGCGGTGGGATGGTTCTGGAGAGTTGGTGGGGCCTGATCCGGCGCATCGTCACTGTCTTGGCTCGAGGTTGCCAGCACGTCTCTAACCATGATACCACTGTAGAAGGACTGAAGTGGGGGGAGACAGCTACGCAGTTGTGTTCCCTGTAAACAGAAAGAAGTATCTTCTGGTTTTGTAGCCATTTGTTCGCTGCAGACAATGGAACAGACTCATCGGCTTGTTCTGTCTAGTCTTTGCACTGCCTTCGTGTGGACACAGTCACAGCCAGCCACACTCACCCACATTTCTGCCTTCAGCCTAGCATTCCATAAAACAAACATCAACTAGTAATAAGAAACACACACATTCAGTTCCACTAGGTATGTCCCCCGAAGAGCGTTATGCTGTGCTGAAAACAAACTGCTGGTGGTCTCTGGCCCTGAAAACCTCTGGCTGTCCTCTGACCTGGTAGAACTCTCTGCCACATGACCAGTGTTCCCTCTAAGCTGTTAGTGTGAGCTAGCTCACACTTTTTTATAATGGTAAGGCTGGCCTAGATGAGTTTGATCTAGTGTCAAAGTAAAGTGACAGCTAGAGGTAGCATGTGACTGCAAGGAGGCTGGCCATAACTGGTTTGAGGCAGTCCAGCCTGGCAGTAAAGGTAATGCAGGAGGATTGCATCAGCTGTGTGCTGATTGGCCAGAGGTTGTATATATGTACAGAGTGTACAGTGGACTTTTTCCCTCACATGAATCAATTGCAGCGGAGCACTTTGACACTGAGAACTGTATATAGGTGGTGGCTGGGTGTGAATAAATTCACTGACTTTGCACGTAAGTTCTGGACTCCAGTCTTCTGTGGATACTCTAACTCCCTTTGGGCACTGACGTGCCAGCCAGCATTTCGCGCACCGCGACATCCAGTTCACACATTTTTGTCTTAGCTCAGGAAAGATGGCTCCAGAGCAAACTAATTTATGCAGGAGCCAAATCACTCACTCACAACTTTAATGCCAGCAGCTCACAAAGCTGAATTTTTGCTCATAGGACTCCACAGCTTAGAGGGAACATTGCACATGGCACCAGGGCCCTGTGGAACTTAATGCAATTCCACGGGGCCTGCAGGCTGCAAGGCAGAAATGTTCTGCCAGGCTTTTGGTTGAAAATAGCAACGGGTTTTATCTGGCTGGCACGCACACTCACACACCATTCTCTCTTCCATCCTTTTCTGCTGGCTCCTCCTTCCCCTGCCCACAAGGTGACACAGTCTGAGACTGTTTGAAGATACATTCATGCACCTTCTGGGGATTGTTTTATGAATGTAACGAGTATTTTAAAATTTAATTTATATTATAATTTTAACACTGTTGCAATATATTTTATTTTATCGTTGTTCATCCCCCAGAGCCCTGTGAACTCAGGGATTGAGCAATCCATAAATTGAAAGTATAAATATAAATACATACATACATACATAAATAACCTGGTGTGCGGGTTAAAAGAAAACACAAATCAATTTCCAAAAAAGGCCTAAATTCAGTAAGCTATCAATCAAAAGGCCTAAATTCAGTAAGCTATCCTCCCAAAAAAAGGATATAGGGATCTTAGTAGACCATATACTGAACATGAGCCAGCAGTGTGATGCAGTAGGTAAAAAGGCAAATGTGATTTTCGGCTGTATCAACAGAAGTATAGTGTCCATGTTGCCTTCTAAGGCACTTAATGTGTTCTTATGAACTATTACTCATAAGTTATAAAAATGGGTCATATCTTTGCACTGCAAGGTGACCCAATATGATGCCAGTTGAGACTGCACACCTGAGAGAAGAAAATCTTCCTTTGTGCTGCTGTTCCAGTGGTTCTTCAAGGTTACCTGCCCTCTTACCTGTTGTGAGATGGATCAGTTCCTTAGCCTGCATAACGCCATGCCATGCCCAGGCACAAGAACAAAGAGCTCCAAACACCATTAGGAGTTCCATCTGATACACACAGGCAACCCCTTTCCCCCTTCTTCCAGCTACCTGCAAATCTAATCAAGAGGCTCCCCCTGAGGTTGCTTGGCAACTAATCAATCACCCATCAATGACCTGGCTAGGGCCATCAAGAGACAATAGCCGTAGCCCAATGATTCATTTACTCTTCATCCAGGTGCCAGTCTCCAGATTCAGTTACTAGTTCTCAGTATTGACCACCCCCTAGCTCTCCTCCCCTTTTCCTTCTACCCAATAGTATGTTTTATGGGATGGACTAACAGGAGGTGTCACAGGTGGATGTGGCCAGCCTAGCCTTCCCCCCCACACACACACACACACCACATTATAAAAGGTGCTACCCGACCACATGGTCGCTCTCTCTCTCAACGACCCCTATCTAAGCTTTGTCCCTCTTACGTCCAGCTTGCTATCCCAATACCCTCCCTTCATCTTTGACTCTAGATCTGCAGCTAGAGTTCCACGTGCTGCCTGTTGGTTCAGGACACGTGCCCCATTTTCTATTCTCCCCTCCCTTCTTCCATTGGAACGTTTCATTCAGCAAGGACAGGTAACTATTGCCCAACCAACTAATATCCTGTTAATGCAAATGTGCTTATTATCTATCTTTATTTCTTAGAATCTGTATGTGTGTGTGCTTGTGTATTGTTTGAATGATAAATATCTTACAGTAAAAGACACCATATTTTACTGAATACAGTCTCCGTGTCTGTTACTGGTAACTACTGGAAAGTTGGGACCTCTGTATACAGCGGTGTTCACTCCCTAATTTGCCTATTGCCAATTTAATAATCATAATTCTCCAATATTAATTAAGAAATGAAGGCAATTTGGCTAACATCCAGATCACATGAAGTGATGGTATCACTTTGCTGGTTAGACCTCACCTAGAGTACTGTGTTCAGGTTTGGGCACCACAATTTAAGAAGGGTATTGCCAAGTTGGAACATGTCCAGAGGAGGGCAACAAAGATGGTGAGGGATCTGGAAACCAAGTCCTATGAGGAAAGGTTGAAGGAGCTGGGTATGTTTAGCCTGGAGAGGAGATGACTGAGAGGTGATATGATAACCATCTTCAAGTATTTGAAGGGCTGTCATATACAGGATGGTGCAGAGTTGTTTTCTCAGAACTGAGGCCCCAGAACCTCAGATCAGAACCAACAGGTTGAAATTAAATCAGAAGAGTTTTCGGCTAAACATCAGGAAGAACTTCCTGAGGTTCCTCAGTGGAACAGGCTTCTTCGGGAGGTGGTGGGCTCTCCTTTGGAGGTTTTTAAACAGAGGCTAGATGGTCATCTGACAGCAATGCTGATTCTGTGAACTTAGGCAGATCATGACAGGGAGGGCAGGAAGGGTTGTTTAAGTGCTTAGTTCTTGTGGCCCTTTCTTACACACCCATGGAAATGCTGATTGCTGCTTTGGGGTTGGGAAGCAATTTTTCTGCAGGCCAGTTTTGGCCAAGGATCCTGGAGGGTTTGGGTTTTTGGTCATCTTCTGGGCATGGAGCAGGGGTCACGGGGTGTGTGTGAGGGGAGGTATTTGTGAATTTCCTGTATTATGTGGGGGTTGGACTAGATGACCCTGGAGGACCCTTCCAAATCTAAGATTCTATGATTCTATGAGATCAAAGCACCTAGTTTTTCACAGGATAGGGATACCCACCACAACATAAATTTTCCACATGCCATAGGTAGACACCAATTTGTGTGTGTGTGTGTTAAGTGCCATTAGGTCACTTCTGACTTCACCCTATGAATTAATTCACCCTATGAATTAATGACCTCCAAAATGTCCTATCATTAAAAGCTTTACTAAGGTCTTGCAAAATGAAGGCTGAGGCTTCCTTAATTGAGTCAATCCATCTCATGTTGAGTCTTCCTCTTTTCCTGTTGCCTTCAACTTTTCCTAGCATTATTGTCTTTTCCAGTGACTCCTGTCTTCTCATAACGTGACCAGAGTATGATAGCCTCAGTTGAGTCATTTTAGCCTCTAGCGAGAGTTCAGGCTTGATTTGATCTAGAACTCACTGATTTGTCTCTTTGGTACTCCACAGTATCCGTAAAACACCACGTTTCAAATGACACAACTTTCTTCCTGTCAGCTTTCTTCATTGTCCAACTTTTATATCCGTATATAGTATGGGGGAATACTATTGCATGTATTATCTTGACCTCAGTTTCCAAGAACACATCCATACACTTAAGAATCCTTTCCAGATGCTTCGTGGCTGCCTGCCCTTCCTAGTCTCAGTCTCCTTCTGACTTCTTGACTGCAGACACCTTAATAAAGGTGAAGGTTTCCCTTGCTCGAAAGCCAGTCGAATCCGACTCTAGGGTTGCGGTGCTCGTCTCCATTTCCAAGCTGAACAGCCAGCGCTGTCCGAAGACGTTTCTGTGGTCATGTGGCCGGCATGATTAAATGCCGAGGCACATGGAACACTGTTACCTTCCCACCGAAGTGGTACCTATTTATCCACTTGCTATTTCTTGCTTTCAAATTGCTAGGTTGGCAGGAGCTGGGACCAGAGACGGGAGCTCACTCCGTCATGCAGCTCTTGGGTCTCGAACTGCTGAACTACCGACCTTCCAGCCTGCAGTTCAGTGTCTTAACCACTGAGCCACCTTAGCAGGGCCCAAATTTCTGAAGCCAAATAAACATAATGGCTAAACTAGGTGTGGCTGCCATACACCCTGTAATAATCTTGAAGAGACTATTAATAGTGAATCTGAAGTTAAAAGACGGAGAGCAGCTTAAAAAGAAAACACGGAACGGGTGCTGTCAAGCCATGCAAGGCTTCTGCTGCTGATACTCCCAATATGCAAAGTTACTGATGCTGTGCAGAGAACTGAGTCACGGCAGCTTTGCAGCCTCCCATCAATAGCCTGGAGAAAGAAACTATCAGTGTTTCATATTTCAGTTTGCGTTGAATGCATATGGTATTAAGAATGGGGACATGTGCATAATCGTTGCTTTTGGACATACTGGCTCTTTAACGTCAGCGCAAAAATATGAGTCTATCCTGTAGCTTTCCAGATACCAGGAAAGATCTTCCATAAGGGTCAGTCCATGCGATTTTTGTCCACCTGTGTTTTAAAAAAAACCATATGAACCAAAAGCATTATTATACTGTTCTGTTCCATTTAAGACCAGCTGTTTCCCTCCCCCACCCTCCCTTTTTAGAAGCAAAATGGTATTTGTTTTCAACCATGGCAGTGGCTGTCTCTTTAATCTGCCAGGTTTGCCTGTGCAACAGACTAATGTCTGACAGTTTCAGGAAGAAATGTTACATCTTCTCCTTTCTTCCCCAGTGAGAAGCCTTCAGCGATTTTGGTTTAACCCACAGCTGAAAACTCCTTGGGGAAATAGAGCTGAAGCACAGATGACCCAATTTCAGCTTCCTGTGAAATGATGCGAAGACTCAAGGAGTAGTTACAGATGCTCTGCACTTTCTCAGAATGAGAAACACAATAAAGGGTGATCTTTTCCCTAGCCAAGGAGTTGATTCCACCTAGGACCATTAGAAAAGAATGCAGACAAGATACAGTAAGATAAAGGCTGAAACTAGTCTCTTCTGAAATTGGTCTCACATTGACCACCGTGATTTTTAATTTTTGTGTTTGTTCTCTCTCATGTGAATAATTTTGACATGTACCACCAAACACAAAGGGGGGATTTTGTTCTTAAGATTCATGAATGAAAACAATATAGGGTTGAGACAGACCATAGTTCTCAAGAAAGTAGAATGTGGTTTTGACCCCCGGGGGAGGCATAAAATGTTGCCTTTGAGGGATGCCACTGTGGAGGTATAACACTTCATTTCTGTGCATGATCCACCCACCCACCCTGCCCACATACACACTATTTGCTTAGAGAAGCCTGAAGTGAGGATATATTGATTTGTTCATAGCACATTAAAGCTGCCCAATGGCAGCTGTTAAAAGCAGACAATTTGGCATTTATCAATCCCTAGAGAAATTAGTTGCACACATGTTCCAGTGTATTTTCTCAGGCCACTGCTCATGCATCCCTTTTATTATCTTTATCCTCTTCTAATTATGAGCACGGGGGACAACTAGCTCTACCAACAATCTACATCCCTATCTCCCTGACTTGCAAGGAATTTTAAAAAAAATACTTTTATGATACCAGTCTGGAACTTACTTTGTCTACTACCCAAATCCAAAAGACAACAGAAAACAACTGTGAGCTGAATTTCCTGCAAAAATATGTGTATATATATATATGAAGGGTGATGTGAACAATGGTCACCTGAGACTCAGGAGAGCTGCTACTAGTCAGAGTAGACAATACTGACCTTGACAGAGCAACGGTCTGACTTTGTATAAGGAGGCTTCATGTGTGCCTGTGACTCACCTACGACAGAGCTTTTAGTGACATGTTAGAAGTCCTTTTTATTTGGGTTGACCTTTGGCAAACAGAATGATATCTGGAGATCTTTCCTGTATGGGCTATTTGTCCCAGGTTTGATACTATTGGGCAGAGGTCATTTCGGGGGGGATCGCGGGGGATCGCAGTTCCCCCGGGTGAGGTACGGGGGGTGGGGCACATGACGAAGCCCCG
>NW_015171511.1:1723999-1765453 GCF_001447785.1 Gekko japonicus | reverse complement strand
GGCCCCTCATGGGGCTCGGCAGTGGAGCTGCAAGGCCGGCGGCGGCGGCGGGGACCATTGGGGGCGGGGTGTGTGGCCTTATGACACACTTCCGGTGATGTCAGGGGGTGTGGCATATGCTAATGAGTTATGCTAATGAGTTCCCCTAGCTCTTTTTCTATGAAACGACCCCTGCTATTGGGTCCCCCCCCCCACATCTCCACAGCATTGTGATACATTCATGCCCCTCTCGGGCAATGTTCCCTCTAAGCTGTGGAGTCTTGTGAGCAAAAATTCTACTTTGTGAGCCACTGGCATTAAAGTTGTGAGTGAGTGATTTGGCCACTGCATAAATTAGTTTGCTCTGGAGCCATCCTTCCTGAGCTAAGATAAAAATGTGTGAGCCGGAGGCTAAAAAACTGTGAGCTAGCTCACACTAACTCAGCTTAGAGGGAACACTGCTTTCTGTCAGGACCCACAGCAACAACGGAGTACACACTTATAAGAAGGTTTTACTTTTATTGAAGCTATAGATGCATTGACAGGAACACTGTTAGGAATGGCGGGCAAGGTATGTGCATGAAAGGTTATAGTACATTCATATCAGCAATACCCAATTACCGGGGTTCCCGCGCGTGGGCATTAGGCTTGGGAACAAACGGCTAATAAAGCAAAACAGGTAAGAGCTTCCCACGACTCATCCTGGGTAAAGCCAAAGCAACTCCTCCAGCGGCCTTGAGAGATACGCGTTGCTGCAGAGAGGCAATTAAGTGCAAGGGAAGGAATGCACATGAAAAGGAAAGTTAAAAAACACTTGGCAGCTTGCTGACACTCTCGGGTGTTCCCCGGCTTTTCTTTTGTCTTTCTCAAATCTGCTTTGCCGTGAAGTTTTGGGAAAGATCATAGCAAAGCCTGGATGGCTGCTGCATGGGTGGGAAATTTCAGATTGTCCCCCAGCCCCACCCATGGGGCAGTCATTTTCCCCAGCCTCTATCTGTGTGGTGGGCATTCCCCGCCCCCCACAAATGGGGGTGGGGCTTTTTTGTTTTCACCTGACAATTGAATATTGCTGTATCATTATAAAACTACAACTTCTCAGCTTTTTTTTTTTTTTAAGTATCAACCCTCTTTTATTGCAGACAGGTCTTTCCCTTTACACTTCTGCAATGAATAACACACACACATATCTATCTATATCTATATATATGAAAGCTGGGAATTCAGTGAACCTGATTTCTTACAACAATATTCAATTGCCAATTTAAAAACACTGAAAAAGCCCACATGGCATTTTTTTTGGGGGGGGGGGGAATCTAGCTGCTACCAGGTGACTGGAGCAAGGAAGATGCAGGGGGACATGGCATGTGGAAGTCCCATGGCGGCTGTGCTGTATTATTGGAACTCAAGCCTGTTGCTGTGTAGAAAACACCTAGCACATGTTACAGACTTCTTAGACATTTTCATTATAGTCTTGTATATCGTTTCCTGTCTATTGATAACCACTGCCTATGGGATGAGATGAACTTTAAGAAATCCTAGTTCTGCCTTCTTGGCTGTCCTTTAGAAAGCAGCGCCCGCTCGGGCAGCATTCAACATCTTACGCAAACCATTAAAATGTGCTTTCTTTTTCTTCTGATTTTACTATAGACAGCAATAGCAATCCCAGCTTGTGCTTTACTGAGTCACAGAGCTATGGCTTTACTTCTGAGCAGGAAATGCTGGGTTGAATCCGGACCAAATTTTCTGCTAATGAAAGGAGAGGAGTCATTTCACCAATTTCCCCTTCCTGCCTCAGACCCCCAATTCCTGCCACAAACCCTTGATGCCATTCCTGAGGGTCCCCTGCTCGCCAGGGGTAACATTTTAGTGAAATCAATGGATTGCAGCGGGATGGGGGAAGCAGGACAGTTCTGTTTCAGTGCTGGAAGTGCTTTCTGTTAGAAGTCCATTTTTTCTGCATCCCACCCACTGGGGAAGTGCTTTCAGCCTGAATGGAGCTGGCCCAGTAAGGGTGTGTAGCAAGTCAGCTTCCAGCAAGATAAATTGCCTCTTGCAACGAAGGCTGCCACTTGCCTAATTTCAAACCCAAACAGTGTTCTCTTTCTTTTTTTTAACTGATCCTTAACTCCATGAGCAATCTTAAATGTGCCCATATTTAAACAAAATGCAGCTTGAAAACCAACAATGTTTTTTCTTTCTCTTCCAGGAAATGTTCCACACCCAACCAGGAGCTTTTCCACAGTGGACCACCAGCAGAACTAACATGCTGTTTTCTACAGAATGAGGAGGAAAGATGCAGTCTCTCCTGGACCAATAAAGAAAATATTTTCAGCTGTCAGTCATCTGAGTACCCTTTTCAATGTATGATGATGGGCATCTGCAGTTTGGCTAATGTGACCTCAGTTTGTGGGTTCTGTGGGGCAGACCTTGGAATGAATATTGCAATCATTCAGAGAGAATAAAACATTTTTACTCTTCATTTAACATCATGCAACAAAAACATAGAACACAGTAACACAACAGAATAGTGATCTTTTAAAGTCCAAACTATTAACTCCTCCCGTCTTCACAGCCTGCCACCCCCCAAAGTCCATCCTTTTCCTCTTGTTGACGGGTCAAGAAGTCTCCTGCTGAGCATTCTGTGCACCAGCTTCCAAAATGAGGGTCCCGATTGAACTCCAGATCTCAGTTGAATATAAGAAGCACCTTGCTGGATCAGAACAGTGGTCTATCTAGTCCAGCATCCTGTCTCACACAATGGCCAACCAGTTCCTCTGGAGGGGCAACGACAGGGCATTGAGGTCAAGGCCTTCCCCTGATGTTGCCTCCCTCCCAGCACAGGTATTCAGAGGTTTACTGTCTCTGAATGTGGTGTCATAGCTAGTCACTGATAAGACCTATCACTGATAATGATCTATCAAGCCCCTTCTAAAGACATCTGTTAGTGTGGCCATCATTACAACTTCTGGGAGTGAATTCCACATTTTAATCTCTCATTGTATAACGAAGTATTTCCATTTGTCCATCCTGAATCTACTGCCCATCAGCTTCATTGGATGCCCTTGAGTTCTAGTATTTTGGGAGAAAAGAGAAAAAGCTATGTTTGTCAACTCTTGCACCCCATGCACAATTGTACAAACCTCTATCACGTCTCCCCTTAGTTGTGTCTTTTCTAAACTGAAAAGTCCCAGACTCTTCAACCGTTCCTCATTGGGAAGGATCCTCAACCCCTTAAGCATCCTGGTTGCTCTCTTCTGTACTTTTTCCAGCTCTGCAATGTCCTTTTAGAGATATGGTGATGACAAGAACTGCACACAGTATTCCAAATGAGGCCACACATAGATCTATACCGGAGCACTTTGATATTGGTTGTTGTATTTTCAATCCCTTTTCTAATAATCCTCAGGATAATGTCTGCCTTTTTCACTGGTGCAGCACACTGTTGGAAATATGTGTGTTGCAAGGTCTAAAATCCAGTCATTATAGGGTTAGTGTGTGTTTTACCTTATGTGCTATTGTTTAGACTGACCTGGAAGGGACCTGACACAGAGCCAAAGGGAAGAAAGCCTGGGAAAGTGAAGCCTATGTACTAACCATCATTGGCTAATGCGTTCAGGGGTCAAGAAGAAGAATAATCTCCATTGTTGTAGACTGTGTGGTCAAAGTGTAAAGATGTAGTCTTACGTGTCTTTGTTGTTTTGTATATTTCCTGTGAACCCTTCCCCTTAGAAATAAAGATTTTTACATAGAAGAAAATGCCTCCTCTCCAGTGAAGCAAAGATCCATTACAATCTCTGAATATTTTACTATTTTGCCAATTCTTCCAACACACACTGGGTTGACATTTGGCTAGAGTATAAAAGGTTCATTCATAAACATACTTTGTTAAAGCTAATGGAGTCTGCCTTCACTGCTGGCACTGAGAGCGAATCAAAGTGTACACAAGCGCAACAGAAATTTAAATGGAAAAGGCCTTTCATAATTTTTCTTTATTCTTATACACACACCTAAAGAACAAGATGGGTAGCCATGTTAGTCTGTCTGTAGCAGTAGAAAAGAGCAGGAGTCCAGTTAGCACGTTAAAGACCAACAAAATAAGTGGCAGAAGATTTGCATTTATTTTAAACAATCGATATAAAAGTCAAGCCCTTATGAACTCTGATTTATAAAAGAGAGTATACATTGTCTTTTTGAATTCCTGAGAGACAGCTGTGTTAATCTGTTCCAGCAAAACAACAAACAGGTGTGTGGTTCCTGAAAGGTTAACTCATCTATTATGCCATGGATTTTCAGTGTTCCTCTATCACGATGACTTCTGCCAAACCTTTCTGTACCATGTACAGAAGGAACTCTGCAGAGCTGCTAGTATCTCTTTCACAGAGTTGCATGGTACCAGAGCCCTGCAATGCAGTTTAGAGAAATGGAACAGAGCCACTCTCACTGGAATCCACTGAACAGATTGCGTTTTTATCCCAACTTTTTTCCATCATGGAACTCAAGGCATTGTACAGAGGGTTCCCACTGAGGCATAGACTAGGCCAGAGGTGTCAAACTCATTTGTTACTGTAGTGGAAAAACTGCAGAAGACCACTGTAAGTCGAGGAGGCAGGTGGTGAGCCACACAGCCCTTGCCTATGTGAATGGCATTCTCAGAGCAGCAGGGGGTTAAATTCTACCCAGATGAAGAGCACCTGGTGGTGGTAGAACAATATAGGAGTGGGTGAGGTCTCTGGGTACGGTGGCAACAAGCTACAGAAAAGGCTTCTTGGCTCCAGCTCGGTGTCTTTGGACTGCCTAACATCTGGAGGAGACTTCCCGTCCAATACAGGTTACAGGGTGGGTGGAAAAGTATTATTATTATTATTTTGTGTGAGCTGAATAAAGCTGCATCCTTTGTTCCATTTGCTTGTGGGGATCAATCCGAACAATGGGTAATACAGTTACGAGGGCTGGATCTGACATAAATGTCACTTTGTTCGGCCGGGACATGTGTGCCATAAAATGTAACACAAGGTGCCGGAGATATAAACTGTATAAAGGCCAGCAGCTGGTAAGCTCCGAGTTGGTGTACCCTCACTGCAAGGCCCCATGGGCCGGGAGGGGGGATGCAGAGGAACACCCACATAGGCAGACTGGAGAGGCAGCAGTGCAGTGCTGAGCAGATGCTCCCATGATGCTTGACTGCGGCAGACCAGGTTGTTCTGCTGTGCTGAAGCCACAATAGAGAGGCTCCGCCCACTCCCCCCAGCACTTCCTCCTGTGCATCAGTTGCTCGTGGGCAGCTTAAGAGCCCTGGATGGGCCGGATCTGGCCCACAGGCCTTATATTTGACACCCCTGGACTAGACCCAGACCTGCTTAACTGCAGCAAGGTGGCACTATAGGCTTGGATCCAGAGTTACTTTCCATGGGCACAAAGAGGAAGGCAATGTTTCCAATCTCCCCTCCCATGGGAGAACTCCGGTTTCCCCCAGGAGCAGCATTTCACAATAATTTGTGGAGCTGCCATAGAACGGAGGAATCAGCAACAATCACCCCCACCAGAAATCTAGGCAGTTTCAAGCCGCTATGTTGCCTTCCAGCCGTACACAGGGATCTATGTCCATGATGACAAATTATTTCAAAGAACCTGCATTCCCCAACACCCCAAGAACTGAAGGAAGGAAAGTTATAGACACTAGGGTTCAGGTTTGCTTTAGGAACAGAAGCCAGGGAACACTGTTTGTCAAGTGGAAAAGATAAAGGAATGAGACACTGAAGTCCTATATTCTAACTACTCGGTTTGCAACTCAGTACCCTTCTGGGCTTTAATACTTCACAGAGTCAGTTCGTCCTTGGCAGGCAGTGAATTGGCTTTGGCTGAAACAGGCATAACTAATCCCACTGCATTGGGATTATTGCATTGCTGGGAGCAAGAAGGAGTTTCTTGTTCTCTGTCTATTAAAATAATGATTTACATTACAAAGGTGCAGTGAGAACAAAGATTGTAAACAAGGAGGTAAATAATAAAGATTGTAACGGCTCTTTGCAAAATGCAATTGCTATATATGTAAAATGAATCTCACCAGGCAACTACTGAATAGATTTTTATGCAGAGAAGTTTGCAAGAAGTATAAGAGCGATAAAACAAAGAGCTAGAAACTTTAGGAGAAAAAAGAGATTTGTGGAAAATTTAAAACTGGGATTCTCATGATACCCATTTATATTACAAATGTTTGGGGTCAATCAAATGTGCAGCATATGCAGAGATTTTTGTCGTGGTTTTCCATGACTGCTGTTTGCAATACCCCCTTTCTAGAGGAATCAAAACCTGTTTCAGGGTGGTAAAAACAGGAGAAAATGAGAGAGATTTGGCTGAGAGGCTAATTACTAGAGATATAATACAAACAGATGGGGGGGACAGCTAGGCAGAGAGCTAATGGCTCCTCAGAGTGCTTAACAGTAGAAACACCTGTTTCAAAATTCATTAAGAAAAAATGATTAATGAAGATGTCATTTTTGCATAATTATACAAAGAGTTGAATGGTGCAAGTTATTAGTTTCCCAATTTGGTTTATTGGATGCCTAAACAACATAGGGCTAAGGTTACTGTCCCAAAATATACTTGATTATGCTTTGTGCAATTGACATGCAAGCAATTCAGTGTGATGCAGCGGCAAAAAAGGCTAGTGCAGTCTTCGGCCGAGTTCAGACTGGCAGTTTGGCCCGGCAGCCAAATGTTTCAGGAGCATTTCAGTAGCGGATAAAAGGGGCGGGTTCACACAGGCACATCTTTCAGGCGTCCCCCAGCCATATTCAAGCCATCTTGTGCCGCTTCCTTCCCGAGTTTAAAAAGTACCAGGTGAAAGTGGTAGCAAACCATGTGTAGAGCGGGTTGATTCAGGTTCCCTGAGTGTGAACACAAGCGCTGCTAAGGCGGGAACAACCCGCAGTAATTGATAAAAGAACATAAGAGACACCAATGTTGGATCAGGCCAAAGGCCCATCCAGTCCAGCACTCTGTGTCACACAGTGGCCAGAAATACCAGGTGCTATCAGGAGGTCCACCAGTGGCGCTAGCTGTTTCTGCGGCAGGCACCCATGCGCCCATGTGCATAGGTGCATGCAGCGAAGCGCAGAAACAGCCACTAAAAGCCCACCATGGGCGGGCCAACAGTACAACCACTCTCTTGCGCATCCTCCACGGTACCCTCCCGCTTAATTTGCTGCAGTGTGAACGGGAATACCGCGACCAAGCCGTTCTGGGTCTGTTCCCGGTCTTCTATGCCACAACTCCCTAGCGCTTCAAATTGCCAGTCTGAACTCGGCCTTGGAGTGTATCAACAGAGGCATAACATTCAAATCACAAGATGTCATAGTCCCACTGTACACTGCATTGGTCAGGCTTCACCTTGAGTACAGTGTGCAGTTCTGGAGGCCTCACATCAAAAAGGATGTGGACAAAATGGAGCGCGTGCAGAACAGAGCGATGAAGATTATTGGGGGCTGGAGACCAAGCCCTATGAGGAAAGGCTGAAGGACTGGGGAATATTCAGTCTGGAGAAGAGATTGAGTGAGGGGAGACATGATTGCTCTCAATAAGTATTTGAAGGGTTGTCACTTAGAGGAGGGCAGGGAGCTGTTCCTGTTGGCTGCAGAGTATAGGACTCACAATAATGGGTTTCAATTATTAACATGATACCAGCAGGATATTTGGGGGGAGGGGATTTACAGTAAGAGTTGTGCAACAGTGGAACCAGCTGCCTAAGGAGGTGGTGAGCTCCCCCTCAGTGGCAGTCTTGAAGCAGCGGCTGGACAGACACTCGTCAGGGATGCTTTAGGCTGATCCTGCATTGAGCTGGGGGTTGGACTAGATGGCCCCTTCCAACTCTATGATTCTATGAATCCCCACCCCACCCCCAAGACTGGAGCACATGCTAGTTTTAATGCTAGACTTCATTCATTTATTTATTTTCAAAATTTATACACTGCTTTTCTGACCTCATACAGGCCACTAAGTCGGCAGGAGACGGTGACAGACCAGTCTTCCTAGCAAAAGATTTCCAGAGTTTTGGAGCCACTACTGAGAAGGCCCTCTCCCAGGCTGCTACCTGCCTAATCTCAAAAGGTGGTGGTACATGAACCAGGACCTCAAATGATGACTGTAATAGTCAGGTAGGTTCATAAGGGAGTAGGAAGTCAGGTATGTTGATCCTGAACCACATAGGGCTTTAATTGAATTGTGTCTAGAAATAGACTGGAGATATATTATAGAAAATATAGTTAGTGAATGCATACCTAGGAATGGGATTTCCTAGTCCAGCAGTGCGTTCAGATGGGGCATTTTAGCCAGCCGGTTGGAACCGGAGCAGTTTGATCTGGAAGAAACGCGATCACACTTACCTCCTGACTGTGCAGCACATTGCGATATGCCCGTCCACACTTCAGGCAATCAGCAGAGCGCGTCGGTGTTCTTTTTTCTAATTTTTACACAGTTTGCACATGCGCATAGGCAGGCTTCCTTATAATGAAGATCTTTGCGCAGGCGCAGAACAACCCAACCCGGAAAGCATGCCTTGAAGCAAAGATGTCCCTTTAAATTTTTACTCTGAAACTGGCCTCCGTGAGGTCCCGGACTCGTCTAAAGCCTTACACTAGGCCCTTTTTTTGTTTTGCCCAAGCGCACATCGAGGAGACTTTTTAAAAAATGGTGGCCGAAAAGCGGAAGCTTTGGGCTTCTGAACGGAAGTGGCTAGACACCGGCGGAGAGCAATCAGATGGGGATAATGTGGTTGGAACTGGTGCACTCAGGATACCACCACTTGGGAACCTAGTAGCAGAATACAACAGTTAAAGGCTGTTTGCAACAGTTAGGGATGGAAGGCAGATGTTCGCCGTGTGATCGCCCGTAAGTACACCGATTCCAACCGGCATCTATACCAGCATAAATGCCCCGTCTGAACGCACCCTAGGAGTATTTAAATGCTTTGAGTACATATATTTTTGTCAGACATATAGCCCTTCACTTCATAAGTATGTGTGCCCATTAGATCATATGAGTGGGATCCAGACAGCTTTTTCACTCAGTCCTACCCCATCTCCTCTCTCCCAAATGGGGTTTGTTCATTCAGGCCCCATGATCCCCAGCACAGCATTTTGGTGAACAAAGCAGCAGCTTAAAGCCATCCAGATCCAGCCCTTTCTGCAGCAGATGGTAAGGGTTCAATCTCCACTTTAAAAGAAAAATTAAATGAGACTATGCTTCTCTCTACCATTTTAATCCACAGCAGGTGACTCAGTGGAACAGAACCGGGGGAGGGGGGAGCTGCAGAGGGCACTCCTAAATCTGTTTAGAATGGTTTCCTTAGGCCAACAGTGGCTTGGTTCAGACCATGGTTTATTACTGTTTATTACTATGGTTAGGATGCTACTTCCCAGTTGCATCACGCTACTTGTTCTAATCAGCTAGAACAATATAAAATGAATAATATAAAATGAATTAGATTGAGGGCTGAACTAGATGTGACCTGTGGACGCCACCACCTTTTAAAAGCGATTTTAAAATGTGGAGGGCTCCCCCCCAACACACCCCGAGTATGCATTTCTCCTTCTTGACCTTGAGTCCCGCTTCGCTGAAACGGCGGAGCACAGGCTGCAAGTGATCCGCGAAGATGTCTGCTGTGGGCGCCACGATCAGAACATCGTTGAAGAATGGAATGACTCCTGGAAGTCCTTTAAGCAAAGTGTCCATTAATTGCTGGAAAGTGCAGGGAGCCACACTTATTCCAAACTGTAACCACTGCACCGCACAGGGGGGGCCCTGTGTGTAGTGATGGTCTGGGCCTCTGCCATGGCGTCATCCACCGGCAGCTGCTGATAGGCCTGGGCCAAGTCCAGCTTCCCAAACACCTGGGCCCCAACTAGTGATGCCAGGATATGACTGACCACGGGCACGGGATATGCGTGGTCCTGTAGCACCTTATTGATTGTGCACTTATAGTCCGCACAAATCCTGATGTCCCCGTTTGACTTGATGGGGGTGACTATGGGAGTTTCCCATTTCACGTGTTGGACTGGCTCCAAGACCCCTTGGCTGACCAGGCGGTCCAGTTTGGCCTCTATCTTAGGACGGAGGGCTAGCGGGGGGTGCCTGTTTTTTATCCTGATGGGGTGGACTGCTGGGTTGAGTTCAAGAGACATGGGGGGTCCGGTGTTATGTCCGAGCGACCCATCGAACACTGACGGGAATTCCTGGCACACCTCGCTGAAATCCTGCAGGACTTGTGTTCATTGGGATCACCACAGCTGGTGCAGGTGACGGCCCCAGGGCGTTTGGTGGAGTTGCGTATGGTGGGGTGGGGGGCTGATGGGCAGTGACCTTTGGGAGCACTGGAGCGGCCATGATGTGTCACCTGGTAGACGTCCTCCTCCTCTGAGAAGTCGGACTCCTGAGCAGTCGAAGCTTGGTGAATGGCGTGTGTTTGCGGCTGGCGATCCTTCTGCGTCTTCTCGAATGTGGTGGCCATTTGCAAGGCAGTGTCCAGGGTCAGGTCAACCTGGTGCATGAGTTTCCTCTGCAACTTAGCCTCACGAACTCCCCAAAGGAACTGGGTCAGCAGGTTGGGGAACTCACATTCGCTGGTGATGCAGTGGAGGTCTGTGAGGTACTCGGCAGCCGATTCACCGGGGTTCTGTGTCCTCGCTATGAAGTCCATTCGGACAGCCCACTTTGAAGGCTTCGGGGCATAGTAATTGTTGAGGGTGGTGATCAGCTCATCATATGTGGCTGTCTCCAGCGTCTTGGGCACCACGAGGTACTTGGACAGACAGACTGTAACAACACCACATGTGCTCAGTAACCACGATTTTTTCAGTTCGACGTCAGTTTCGCTTCGGATGTTCAGAAAGTGTATTAAGCTGAGCAACCCAGGCCTCCCAGTACTCCAGATGTGTCAGGTCAAAGGTTGCGAGATGCTGTCCCGGAGCTGTGGCCATGACTTGTGGCGGCGGCAGAGCAGGGGCCCGGCATGACACTGCGGTGGCTGACGTCTGCGGTTTGCCGGTGTGAGCGGGGAGCAATGGAGAGCTCTGGGGCTCCTCCGTGGTGCTCAGTTCGGAGCTCGTGGTCGCGGTGGAGTCAGGCTAGCTCACAGGATCCCATCCTCGTTGCCAGTGAAAAATACTGGAAGCAGAGGCTCAGCATAGTGAAACAGCTCAAGGTTTATTAGGTTACATCTGGAATGAAGATAACGAAGCCGGTCCAAGCCCGGCTTAAATGTGTGCACAACACCACACCCCACACATGCCCACCACCTGTGATAGGTCCTATTTATAAGTCACAGCCCCAATAGGGCTACTCTCAGATCCAGGCAATCCCATAGATGCACCCTTGGATCGATGGTGGCTATTGTCTGTAGGATCGAAGGTCAGGGTTCGCTCAACCGCGTGGCCGGGCCCATGTGGCCATGGCCATCTTAAACCCCCGATACATTACAGGGGGGTAGCTGTTTCAGCATGGGAAAAGATGTGTATGAGGGAACAAGAGCACTTCAGCCCATTGTGCTGTTGGCCCAGGCTGGACTGGGCACTTGCAGTATTTTAAAATCACTTTAAAATGGTTGTGGCATCCATGGGTCTGACCAGGGGACACCATCACACCTAGTTTGGCCCTGAGTGTTCACTTATTCCAGTGTCTTGTTTCCATCAGTGGTCATCCAGATACTTCTCTGAGGCCAATAGGAGGGCACTGAAACAAGAGCCCACACCCATTGCCCCGAGGAACTAGCATCCCTTCAGAGACAATATTAGGGCACCAGATAGCATACAGGTATGAAAGCTAATAGCTTTTGGTATACCTATTCTCTATGAATTTGCCTAAAAGTATTCTAGGAGGAGGAGGAGGAGATTGGATTTATACCCTGCCCTTCACTCAGAGTCTCAGATCAGCTTACTCCTTTTCCCTGCCTTTCTCCACAACAGACACCCTGTGAGGTAGGTGGGGCTGAGAGAGCTCTGAGAGAACTGTGACCAACCCAATGTCACCCAGCAGCTGCATGTGGAGGAGTGGGGAATCAAACCTGGTTCTCCAGATTAGAGTCCGCTGCTCTTAACCACTACACCAAAACCATCCAAAGCCTGTCACAGTAAATTCCATAAGTTTGGTATGCATTATACATTTTTCATTAGCTTGGTACTCCTTGACTACGCTTAAAGTTTCCTTTAACTGCCATGACTGAACGTGGGCAGACTGACCCAATGTCACCCAGCAGCTGCATATGGAGGAGTGGGGAATCAAACCTGGTTCTCCAGATTAGCGTCTGCTGCTCTTAACCACTACTCCACGCAAGCTGGAGGACATGCTTGCTTACCTATCAGTATTCCTAGCTCTTTAGAAAAAGGACATGTCTTTATCGCCAAGCTTAATTCATGATTTTCCCTTGTTATGTCTACAGGAACAGAGACCTGGCTCTGGGAACAAAGCTAATACTGTATGCATTGAGACAGAATGTAACTTATTTCAGTTTGGGTAAAGTGATGGAGGAAATAACAGTAAATTCTTCTGCCCCTAAAGCAAACCTTGTGCTCATTGGTAATTTTCAAATATATGCTTTCCTTTAAAAAGGGGAGGAAAGCACACTGTGCTAAAGCTCATTAAAATCAAATCCAGAGGCTTCTTAATTAATGAGTTCTGCATCTGCACCAGACACAAGCCCTCCTTCATGGGTTTCTCTTTCCCCGCCACACACGGAATTAACAAAAGTGAAGTTAGATACAAGGCTTACAGTGATTTAGATGTAATCGAGAAACACGCAGCTCCCCTCTCCATCTAATTGATTCCTCTAATAGAATTAATCAGCACCCTAAATACAAGACTCGCTAGCAATTAATTTTTTTAAAAAAATGCTATCTATTCCAAAATACAATTACTCTGACAAACTCAATTACACGCCTCAGTGGCTTCTTAAATTGTGTTGCTCAGTCGCTTCTTAGAACCAACCTGTGCACCATTCAAGTTTTGATTGTTAAGAGAAATCTCGGCTCTCTCAATCAGATGGTGTTTACAGAAAATATACAGCCATGATGTTTTATTACCCCCGTGGGCGAAATTAATTCGACACATGGAAACCAAATGAGCAAAGCTGGGCAGGGAGTGGGCCTTTGGTGCTTTCTTTCATTCCAGTTGATGCTTTTAATATGAGAAGAACATTCACGACATTAGCCTTATTTAGGATTTTACCAAGGTAAATCTGATTTCAAAGTAGGGGCAGTGTAAGACCAAAGAGAACTTGCAGGTAATCAACAGGTATCCATGGTTGCATTTTGAAGAGCCGATGAAAACAGAAAGGGAATAGTACTTTGAAGTCTGCCTTTAAAAGGAATATACCAGTGTAAGCTGCTGAATATTCATTACATTCATTCTTGTTTGTTTTTACTTCTGTAACTGTTACGATTCTGTAGCAAGTGCAAGTTCTTATTGTTCCGCTCTAGCCTCGGGTAGAGACAGTTCCCTTTGGAAGAGAGAGAGAAAACACAGCGGAGTTGTACTGCCTTTGCAACATTTGCGACTGAATGTTTGCAACCTAGCACAGGTTCAAAAACAGTTTTGACTCATGGCCCAAATGTCTACAAAGCCCAAAACAAAACTGGATGGTTCTTACTACCAACAACAGGGGCCCAGTTCCTATCAAGGTGGTAAACCTGCATCTGGGGGCTATACTATTTCAGACTGCATGCAGAAGCTAACCGAATGCTCCTCCATAAAATGTATTCCTTAGGCCCAGAAATTCAACATGTCAGGGAGAGGCCTAGGAAGCAGGGTTGCCAGCTCTGGGTTGGGAAATACCTGAAGATTTGGGGAGGGGGGTGGAGCCTGGGGAGGGCAGAGTTTAGGGTGGGGAGGAGCCTCAGCAGGCTATAAAGCCATAGAGTCCACCCTCCAAAGAAGCCATGTTCTCCAGGGGAACTGATCTTGGTCATCTGGAGATCAATTGTAATGTAGGAGATCCCCAGGTGCCCCCTGGAGATTGGCAACCCTTCCTAGGAGGCATTCTTTTGAATGGAAAAGGATTATATCAAGCAAGCTCCTCAGCTGCACTCTGAAGTGGTACAACCCCAACACAGGTTTTACCATTTCAATGAGACTGTATAAAGCTTAATCACTCAACAACTGAGTCAGTGATTGATAACTGAGCATCCTTGTAGAAGGATTTGAAGACCAGGTGGTTCACTGTTCACTACTGCAGTCCTTCATACAATGCACGGTTTAAATCATGCAGCTGTGATCAGACTGGGTTAAAACAAATTGTACCTGGCTATTGGATGTAACCCTTAAGAACTGCTGTTCCCCCTCGTTGCAACTATGGTTTGAAAAAATCTGGGACCAATTTATTTTTAGAAAAACTAACACAAATTGCTCAGAATACTAATGTTGAAACGTCAAGGTCTTGCACACAATTTGTTGCAATTTGGTCAAGGGTTCTCAGTTTTATGTCAGAAAAGGACATTCTTCCATCCAAAGCATCATACATTCCCTGGATACGATTTTAAACATGTTTACCCATCTTACATATATTGGCAATGTTCTGTTAAGTGTTTTCAGGATCAATCATCATTGCTTTACTTTTAGAGTTTTAGTGCAAAGGTCAATCTCTAAGAGGGTAGTCTTTTAGAGCAAAGTTAAGCTGGTAGTACTTACAGTGGGTTATGTTTATTCTCGAAGTTTCATGTTTGTATTACATTTGTCTTGCAATGTGTTTTTTTCTTTTTTCATTGTTCTCCCATTATGTATTTTCTTAATAAAAATTTTTTTTTTAAAAAAAGAGAACTGCCTGCCATATATGGAAATAAGAAAAATGAAGCCACAAAATAGTTTCGATGTTTTCAAATACATAGCTTTATTATGGCAAAACAGTGGGCAAACAATATGAATTCATCTTTGCTAACATTTGAGGATAAAGTTTGTAATAGAGTACAGAAGGGGCATCTCGGCCATATACGGCTGTTTATCTCCAGTTTCTGAAATACTGAAAGGTAATTTTGCAAAGAAATGGTAACTGATGATTGGTGAGGTCATTACTGGAAGAGAATGGCAAACTATTTTCTCCTCTGCCACTGCCATATAAGTATGAGAGTGAATTGTTACAAAGTCATTTATAATTGGTGTTGAACTCCACATAAATTAAATAAGCTGTATCACATAAACCACTATGCATGTTGGAAATGTGTGCTACTCCTAGGGGCTTTCATTCTATTCTGCCACCTATCATTCCAGTGCCAGTAGACTTTCCTACTCTCAGGGACCCCCATTTCACTCTGGGGCAATCATTCCAGCCCCTGAACAATTCTGCTACTCCCAGGGGCTGTCATTCCCGTCTGTGGGTTGCCATTCCATTCCCAGAACACTTCCGCCACTCCCAGGGGATGTCATTCTAATTTGGGGGCTGCCATTCCAGTCCCATAGCATTAAGTCTATTCCAGGGGACCATCATTCTACTCTGGGGCCTGTTATTACAATCCCAGAACAGTTTATCTGGACCCAGAGATATTAATTGAAAATCCACTCCACATTTTCATTGCAAGTGTTTTGTGCTGCAGTGTGTTTCAACGGAGTCCACATAAGTCAATTGGCATTCTTGTCTCCCATTACCTCTAGTGGGTCTTCAAGCTTCTCCCATTGTGCAGTGTACTGGTGCCCAGCAGAACCCAGTGCCACTGGGGCAATGCAAGCAAAAGGAGAACAAATGTTAAACCAGAGAATCCCTGCCGTTACAATGTGCAGAATGCCCAGGAGAACCTAGTGCCACTGGCATTGAAAACTTAAAAGAACAGCTCTCAAAGTACAGAGTCACAACAAATCCAAGCAAGGGGCAGGGGGATTTTGCAAGCTCTGTGCAAGAAAATGGAAAGGAAACAGGGGAACACTGGCAAAGGGGAGGGGAAACCTCTTGAAACTGACATTACTTGTTTGAAACTAACCAGAGTGTTTCCAAGGCTGGGGAATTCCACCCCTTCTGTTGCTTTGAAGTTTGGTAAAATTTTTGATTGAGTGGAGACAGTCTGTCTGGAAATGTATACGTTCATGAACTGCCACAAACTGTCACAAACAGCTTGAAGGTTCATGGAAAGTTTGTGCCGGTTGACTTGCCACAAACTTCACTTTGCGAACCATGAAGTGACCAAAGTTCTTCACGAACTTTGGTTCGTGAGCCAGTTTCTGCCCATCCCTACCCACCACCACATCTCGCTATGGAACAATAAAGTCTTTGGGGAGATAATGCATCTGAATCAAGAATAATTCCTGGTCTGAAATGTCAAGACTACAAATACTCTGGGCTTGAACAGCGTGCTTTCCTCTGACTGCAACATAACCACACAAATCTACCTACCTGGTATAAAGGGATAGTTTCTAGGTTGCAGTAAGTGATAGGCAGGTGTAAGTTATGAATATTTAACTTTAGAAATAAAAGCAGTTGTTATCTTTCCAGCAACCTGCATTTCCCAGTACTAACTCTGCCCTCCCACCGCCACTTTATGCCCTACAATATCTCTTAAGAGACGAGTATAGATTCGTTTATTAAATCAACAATGATTTTACAGTATGATCATAAATCAATCTCTGTTTCCTGGAAAACCAACAGATTATATGCCATATTACAGATACATGCCTTTTACTAAGTCTCCTGTGCACACCTGTTTGTGATAATTTCTGCATTATAAACTATAGTTGGGAGGTAATAATGGTCACTAAAAGTTCAACTACAGTTTACACTTAGCACATAGTTAATTTAGATTTTTAAAAAGTTTTTATTCTGTTAAATAGACCTCCACCCATGACCTCCTTGGGTCCTACCCAATGAGTCTGAGTTTAGGATGATAGAGACCTGGCAGCCCCACTACCAAAGTGCATTGATGTCCCTTCATCTTAACATTTCAAGCTACAGGGCTGTGATAAATTTTTGGGGTATGAGCTTTCAAGAGTCAAAGTATCACCTTTGACTCTTGAAAGCTCATACCCCGAAAATCTTGTTGGTCTCTAAGATGTTACTGGACTCGAATTTAGCTGTTCTACTGTAGACCAATGCAACCACCCTCTAAAACGATCCCAAACTGAGGAACATTTCCCCTTCCGCTAGTCCATCAGTGATTAGACACAGTCTTGAACCTCAGCAGCCATTTCTCTGCATATATGTGGGGAGGATTATTACTTGAGCCTGGTGCCAGTCTGGACATTGTATGATGTTTTGTTAGAGCTGTGATCTCTGGAATTGGAAGGCTATAATTGTTAGGGTTGCCAGCTGTGGATCGGGAAATACCTGGATATTTGGGAGGGTGGAGCCTGGGGAAGACGGGGTTTAGAGAGGGGAGGGACTTCAACAGGGTACAATGAAATAGAGTCCACCCTCCAAAGCAGCCATTTTCTCCTGGGGAACTGATCTGTGTTGTTTGTAGATCAGTTGTAACAGCAGGAGATCTCCAGGCCCCATTTAGCAGTTCGCAGCCCTCGTAATTGTGCATAGGATGGCACCATTAAAAATGGGAACTACACAAGGGGAATGGCTGATACAGATGTGGAGAAGATATCCCATTTTTTCCTAATGTTGATACACTTCCCCCAGCAAAGAAGATAAGTATGAACACATTAGTACATGAATACATATTAATATGTGTTTCTTCTCAACTGGCCCAGTAGCCTTTACTTTTGATTTATAGTCTCCTGACCCATGGCAGTGAGATCCCAGCGAGAACAGATCTATCAAGAGCCAGTGACATGAAGGCTCTGAAGCCTAGCCTGTCGTCAACTGAGATTTATTTGGCAGGAATGGAGCAAGTAACATTGCTGCTTTGTGTTGATCATCCATTATACGGCTGGTTAAATTTAATTACTCACCCTGGGCCTGGCCAAAACCACAGCAGAATTCCCTGACACCTTCAAGGGCTTCCTCAATGCCACCAGCAAGCTTTCTCCTGCCAGCACAAACCTGCCAGATTTTGGATGCGTATTTAGCATCAGGAGTCCTGGGAAGCAGAGAGCAAGCTTGGAAAGACTAAGCAGCTAGCGGTGGGGGAGAAATGATGGAGTGAACTGATCCTGTTGTTGAGATGGTTGAGGCTGCCACCTTTTTAAAAATGGAGAGATGTGTTTCTTCCCTTTAGCAGCTGAACAACAGGCAGAAATCAACCTCTTAAACTTTTCCAGGTATGGAGATTAAGCACTAGGAAAGGCACCCCTGAGTGATTTCCTCCAGTTTTTCAGTCTGAAAGGCACTGAGACTCTGTCCATGGAGAGTTGGCAGTCCTACCAAACACTGTTCCCCCTTGGGTCCCACTGGGTTTTTTTTTAATGATTTTATTGGTTATTTTATACACTACATTCTATAGGAAGGGGACATGGGAAAACACTAAAAACTAAAACAAAAGCTAAATAAGGCAAGGATCAATTTACGTTTGAAAGATACCTTCTAAATACAACGTTCCCACAATGGGAGAGAAAGCTCAGATCTAAGTTTCTTACATTCTAATGAGCTAGGTTAAGTCTTTAATAATAGACCTTCAGTGGACTACAAACTATTATATTTCAGTTCATTTATCAGGTTTCTTCTTCTTGTATTTCAGCTTAACTTTAAGTAGCTTTGGAGCTACTTCTCCTTTTTCTGAGTCAGAGGTCTCAGATGGTGTGGCCGAACTGCTTGAAATATCTTGTGATTCATATTTGCTTTCTTCTTCTTCTTGGATATTATCCTGTTTCTTTTTCCCTTTTTTTCTGGGTTTTGTTGCTGTTCCAGAAAATCCTTAGCTTTCTGGACAGAATCAATTTTAATTTTCTTATCTTTGTGTTTGAATATGAGTCTTTCCGGGAATATTCATCTATAAAGAATTGAGTTGGAATGGAGGAGAGAAGTTAAGTCTCTATATTGTCTTCTTCGTTTTCTCGCCTCAAATGGGATATCTTTCAAAACTTACACTTCTTCTTCCTTCACTTTCAAAGTTTTTCCAGCAGTCCCTCTTAAGACAGCATCTCTGGTAGATCTCTTAGAAAATTTAACAAATAGTTCACCTGGTAGGTTATTTTTCTTGATGAAATCTGAATATATCCGGTATGTCAAGTCCATATTGTTCTGTAGATCTTCTTGTTTGAGGTCAGTCATTGGTGCCAAAGCTTGACTTAAAAGCTTTTTTAAATTTTCTCCTTTCTGTTCAGGAATACCTTGAAAGTGCAGCACATACAATGATCTTTCCATTTGAAGTTGAAGTAGTTAGCCTTTTTCTAGAGTTCTCTCTTTTTCTACTTCTTCCCATTTCTGTTGGGTATCTTTTATTGTTGTCTCCATTTTCTTAATGGCTTTTTCAGAGTTGCCTGTTCTTTTCTCCATATGTGTTAGTTGTTTTTGGACTCCATCCAATTTAGTGTTGATGTTAGTCATCTGTTTCAGCCGAGGGTGCAGTGCCATTCCAGCATATTAGGGAAGTCTGCAGATGCTTCCGGTGCCTGTGAAGGAGTGGCATTTCCTGTAAGGAGTTTCTTTTCAATCGCCATTTTTCTTCCCATCCCAGCTATTGTTTACACCAGAAGAAAGTTTTTAAAGTTAAAATGAAACTTCTCCCATTGAACGATGCTTGGGATTGTTTTCCACCTCTCGGTCTCCTGAACAGGTACTCACGATTAGTTGCACTTTTTTCTTTTCAGTTTAGATTCTAGGAACCGCATACTTTTTTGGGGGGGGGGGATTCCCCAGCTCCTCCCTAACCCACCTTTTGTTTGTAAACTGAAGCGGTTCACCTTAATCACTTAAGCAAGGGAATCTAATAAGTCATTGTGTGATACTTTAAAATTGTTGAGGGAACGTTTCCATGCCTAATCGCTTGCCCACTTGTCCGGCAGCATATTCAAGTCGCCATATCGGCTTCCCGATGGCAGGACCTCTTAAGGGTAAAAGGGAGCCCCAATTCCTCAGCCGTTGCCTTGGAAGAGACTCCTTTCAGCACCCCAGGCCATCAGTCCCCTACAAGGACTGGGGGGGGGGGCTGGACCCATCCGGGATCCCTCCTGTCCACTGTGTCTCAGTGCATCTCCATCGGAGCTCAAAGAGATGTGTCTGAGCTGGGAATCACCAAAACCGGAAATCTGGGTCCCTCAGTCTTCACTGCACCACCATGTCTGGGATGTGGAAGGTCTTCGTTTCCCTCTCTTAAGTTTCATGGTGCAATAAAGGAACTCCTGAGGGTGGTGCTGATAAGAAAGAATAAGGCAGTGGTCCCCAACATGGTGCCTACCAACCTGCTTCCTAGCACCCAATTGCTTCTTCCCCAAACAGAGCAAATCCTGGCTTTCCTTCACTTCACTGGAGCAGGAGATGCTTCAGAATAGCCCAGAGGCATCACCTTTGTGTCTGCAGGGAACACCCATTTGGAAAATAACTGTCTCCACCACAGGAGGATGCCTGGCTTGGATTCCCCTAACATTTTGTGGTATCTCCCAACATTTTGCAATGGAACCCAGTCCCCATACCAAGGTGTTCACAGGTTCAGCAAGGTCTGGAACTCCTGGGTTAGAATGTCCTTGAGGAGAGTTCTATCTCTGGCCTCTTCCATTAAAAGGATCATAGAATCATAGAGTTGGAAGAGATCTCCAGGGTCATCTAGTCCAATTCCCTGCACAACACAGAAATTCACAAACAATTCCCCCACAATCACCTCCAGTAACCCTGTTCCATGCCCAGAGGGGGGGGGGGCTCCAGGATCCCCAGCTAAACTGGCCTGCAGAAAAATTGCTCCCTGACCCCAAAGTGGCAATCAGCATTTCCCTGGGCATGTAAAAAAAGGGCCACAAGAACTGAGCACTGATGCAGCCCTTCCTGCTCTCCCTCTCATGATCTCCTTAAAGTCACAGAATCAGCATTGCTGTCAGATAGCCATCTAACTAGCAATGCTGATAGCAGATGATGTGAAAACCTTTGACCTAAGACCTTGAGGAGCCGCTGCCAGTCAAAGTAGACAATAATGACCTTGATAGATCACTGGTCTGACTCAGTATGAGGCCACATTATTTGGGAAAACAGCAGAAGCCTGTTTCCAGCCACCCCCACTAAACTGGCGCAATCAGGTTAAGGAGGTGGGAAAGTAACTACACGAATCCACCCACATTCTTTGTACAGTTTTATCAGAATTCGACAGAACAAAAGCATACATCAAACAGATGGCTTTCTCCCTCACCTCAGTAGCTCAGGTGTGCCATCCCCAGACCTCATCCTTTGTTCATTCCACACATGTCCCTCCAGTCAGTAATGATGCATGAGATGACACTTGCAAACAGCTACCAAGCTCGTACAATATTAGATAAAAATTACAAGTGAGAACCTATTTTGCTGCTATTTATTTTCATCAGCTAAACACCGCTCTCCTAAATGTCATTGCTGGCTGGTCGATATTGACTTTTCAATCTTCTGGAAACTTTTTAAATTCTTTTTTCTTCTTCTCGGAGCTTATGTATAGAAATCAATAATACTTTGCAATCTGTTGAAACTGTGAAATGGCCAAGTTACAACTAATATATTCCTGATTTTGCCTTCTATTATATTCCCATTCACTCAGCAGAATGCAGATTATTTCTTTTTAAAGTTAAAGATCTGTTTATTAGCTCACCTGAAACAAGCCGTAAAATACATGTTAATATTTTCTTTTTACCGCTCATTCTAGCTTTGAAGCTTTAAAAGAACAAAATAATGTTACCACTGTGTTCTACGAAGATACCTTACACAGAGATTAGCATATGGAAGCAGGTGGGTAGATTATGCATTTTATGGTGCTGTAGCACACAGGCCATTTTGTAGGACATTCCAAGGTTCCAAGTATACACATGGTAAGTGGATCTGCATGAACACGATGGGGGGGACATTCAGATCAGAGTCCTTTTAAAATTTCCTTTTGCCGTGTGCAGCCCAGAGAGAACATTGGCCTAATATGCTAATGAGCTGTGCTGTCGGGGGTGTGGCCTAATATGCTAATTAGTTCCTGCTGGGCTTTTTCTACAAAAAGAGTCCTGAAGGAAGGTATGGATTGTGCTCTCAGGAGGGCAGCCATGAGGTATAAGACTGTGTTGCTAGCAACCAAGATCAAGATAATTCATGCAATAATATTCCACACTACTATGTTTGAGTGTGAAAGTTGGGCAATGAAGAAAGCTGACAGGAAGAAAGTAGATTCATTTGGAATGTGGTGTTGGAGTGGAGTTTTATGGATACCATGGAGCATCAAAGAGACAAATAAGTGGGTTCTAGATCAAATCAAGCCTGAACTCCCCCTAGACACTAACATGACTAAACAGAAGCTATTATACTTTGGCCACATTATGAGAAGACAAGAATCACTGGAAAAGATGATAATGCTAGGAAAAAGTTGAAGGCAGCAGGAAAAGAGGAAGACCCAACAGGAGATGGATGGACTGAAAGAAGGAAGCCATGGCCCTCAGTTTGCAAGACCTGAGCAAAGCTGTTAACAATACAATATTTTGGAGGTCATCAATTGATAGGGTCACCATCAGTGACTTGATGGCACTTAACACACACATATGGATTGTGCATTTGCTTTCTACTATACAGGCATGCTCAACGATGAAGGAAGATTAGGTATACTGAGGAGGCAGGTCCTCAGGTGTGGTTGCAATTGTCACCTCCTAACATACACATGGAGCTGCGGTGGCTGAAGTGGCTAAGACACTGAACTGCAGGCTGTGGAAGGTCAGTAGTGCAGCAGTTCAAGACCCGGGTGCCGCATGATGGAGTGAGCTCCTATCTCTAGTTCCAGCTCCTGCCAACCTAGCCGTTTGAAGGCAAGAAATTGCAAGTAGATAAATAGGGACCACTTTGGTGGGAAGGTAACAGCATTCCGTGCACTCTGGTGTTTAGTTATGCCGGCCACATGACCACAGAAACGTCTTCAGACAGTGCTGACTCTTCGGCTTTGAAACGGAGATGAGCACCACAACCCTAGAGTCGGATTCGACTGGCTTTCGAGCAAGGGAACCTTTACCTTTACTTTTACATACACATAGGTATATTCTTTGAGCATCTACATAGGATTTGGATGGCAGTTTGGACAAACTGAATGCTACCTTGAACCATGAGGAAAGGTGGGATATAAACATTTTAATAAATAAAATGGCACAAATCTTTTCTCTGCCATTGACTAGGTAGCAAACCACTCTTCCTCATCAGTTCCTCCATCACAAATATAGGGATAATACTAACTTCCCATACGTGGCTACTGTAACTCCTACAATCCCTCCAGCAAGATATAATGTTGGTGAAACACTGAACAGAGAAAGGGCTAGATTTTATTGAGGGATGAAGTACATGTTGAGTATGAAGCAACACCAATCTGGGCTCTTCAGAAGTCCACTTGATTCTTGCTACTGCTTTCCGGGCTAGGGGCCAAGCTAGGCAAGATGCCATCCCTGGGTTTGTCCTGGGGATGGCACCTCCATTTTGTAGAGTCGGGGAACACCTTTAAAGAGCCTAGTTCTAACCAGGGCCACCATGGCAACGAGGTATGAGAATCTCCTGCCTTCCGCCTTGATGCCAGTTCTCTGACCCAAAATGGGGCTGGGGCATTGTCAGAAAATAACACCCCCCATAGCCATTTTGGGTAGGAAAAATGGCATGGGGAGGCAGGAGCCCCTCCTCCCATCTCAATGGTCCAGACTATATGCCCAGTGTCACTACCTAGTGGCCTATAGTTATTGTGTGTATGGAGGGGGTAGGACTGAGCCAGGGCAGGGGGAGTTGTAGGTTCCTGTTTCTGTGCTGTTCCAAGATGGCGGCTTGGCTGAGGCCTTATGAGGCACACCAGCAATAAATATAGGGATATTAACTCAGTTCAGCTCATTCAGACCTCCTACATGACACTGACCAGATACAAAAGAGTCAGAGCTGCCTTTTCTTTCTACAGTAAACTTTGTGATAAAGAGAACAGATGGGGCTATGAGTGTGAAATATGCTTTCCTTTTTTACAGATTATTTTATCAAGTTCCTCCTGAAAAGGGGCTCATGGAGGCTGGCTCTCATTCCCACTGTCATGTGAAAAGACAAATTGGTAAAGGAATCTCCTTTCTTGCACTATGTCTCTCTTTAGCCAAGAGTAAAGTGCTGTAAATCAAAGCTGTTGTGGAAATTTAGCTGGTCTGAGGCTACCATCTAGTGTTGCAAAGACAGCACAGCTTTCCTTTAAAAGGCTTAGCTCTCCCTGGCCCATTTTAAATTGGAAATGTCATGGGCGATCCAAATTCACTTCCCCCAGAACAAGCTGACACTCATGTGCAATGTAAATATAAAATATACAGATAGAATATCCATTATTCCTTCCCCCTTTTCTGAGAGAACCATTTGTCAAAGGGCTCTTGAGCTTATCAAATGCAAATGAACTGTATTTTGCCGAAATATTGATCCTCCACTTATTGCAATACAGATGCAAATTGAAAATGATGAACTCTGAAAATTAAGGCTCCTTATTCTTGCAGGGAGCCACAACGGCGGGACCTTTCTAGCACACCAAGTCAAACCTAGTTTATTATCAGTGCTCACCTGACCATGGGAAAATTCTTCATTCGTAACTAAAATCCGTTCAGTCCCATAGAAGCTGACTCAGCTTAGTGCCCCAGAATCTAGCAGACAAGTTTCACAGGAAAACTCCAGCAAGATGTTGCTCAAGAGGGATTCATATGTAGATTTGATACTATAGGACAAGTGATTGGGGATGGTTAGTGAAAAGTACTGAGACTGACAAGTGATTTCAGCTCTCATACTTTATTGTAGGTTCAGAACAAGACAAGAAACCCCGGCTCGCAGGCCGGCTTAACCCCCCCCCCACTCAGTGATAGGCTATATACAGTGGCCGAGAGTTCCATAGGTCCTGACCAGGATCCTAGCCCTCTGGTTGCTGCAGCTAGGATCCGCTTGGTCCATTGTCTCCCGGAGCGAAGCCCAGAGGCTTCGCCAGACCGCGTGGAGAACTTGCCTCGCACACAGTCATGTTTAGATACATTCAGGGCTTTTTTGTAGAAAAAGTCCACCAGGAACTCATTAGCATAATAGGCCACACCCATCAGCAGAAATTCATTAGCATATTAGGCCACACCCCAACTGCACCACTCATTAGCATATTAGGCTAATGTTACCATGTTACCAGAAGTGTGGTCATCCAGCCACACCCACCTTTCGCTTCTTATTCTGTTTACCATGTTTGTTGTCAAAACCCAGGGCTTTTTTTGTAGCAGGAACTCCTTTGCATGTTAGGCCATGAGTTCCTGCTGTTGGCTGTGGCCTATTATGCTAATGAGTTCCTGCTGGGCGTGGCCAACTCGGGACCCAGCCGGAACTCCATTCCTGTGCGTTCCTGCCCCAAAATAGCCCTGGATATATTAGTTAGCTTGCCAGCAAAAGTAATGGTTCCTCCTTACACGATTATGTACAGGTTTCATCCTGCTTTGACATTTCATCAGCACCTGGGAATGGTCATCATTCTGCATAGATTCAGGTGAAGAATCTGGGACTTTTCAGGGGAAAGGCTGAAGAGTCTGGGATTTTTCCATTTAGAAAAGAGACGACTAAGGAGGGACATGAATGATAGAGGTTTATAAGATTATGCATGGGGTGGGGAGAGTGGGCAAAGAGAACTTTTTCTACCTCTCCTCAAATACTAGACCTTGAGGGCATCCAATGAAGCTGATGGGCAGCAGATTCAGGACAAACAAAAGGAAATACTTCTTTACACAGAGAGTGATTAAAATGTGGAATTTGCTGCCACAGGATATAGTGATGGCTACAGTCGTAGACAGCTTTGAAAGGGAATTAGATTGATTCACGAAGGATAGATCTATCAGTGGCTACTAGCCACGGTGATTAAAGGGAACTCACATGTTCAGAGACCGAGCCTCTGAATCCCAGACCCAGGAGGCAACATCAGGGAAAGAACCTCTCTATGCCCTGTTGTTGACTGTCCAGAGGAACGGGATGGCCACTGTGTGAGACAGGATGTTGGACAAGATTATCCACTGGTCTGACCTAGCAGGGCTCCTCTTATGTTCTTACCCCCGTGATGGGATTTTAGTTTTGTCCATTTATCACAGTATAGCACACCTGTGTCTGGGGAAGCTGACCCTTCTGTTCTAACCCCATTATAAAAACCACCACACCCTCCTCCCACACCCTTCTTGTGTTTGCAGCAGCCTCTTTGTTACAACATGACACTCGTAATGGACCTGACGAAGTTGGGATCCAGCTCATGAAAGCTTATGCCACAGTAAATTGATTCTTCAACAAGCCACAAGTCAATTTTGTTGTTTTGGCTGCAGCAGACTAACATATCTGGAAAGGAGCATGTATGTGAACACTGTTTGCAGGAGGTAGTGGTGGCATGTGCTGGTGTCGAGGCATTTATGGGATAGTGCCTGTGACATTGCACTAAGGAGGATTGCAAGTCTCTCTCCCTGGTTAAGAATGCAGTTCTGTTTTCCTTTCACTTACTTGTAAATCTAGTACTTTCCCTATTTCTACACATTTCTGACAATACCAGATGCCTCTCAATGTTAAGAACATAAGAAGAGCCCTGCTGGATCAGACAAATAGTGTATATAGTCCAGCGTCCTGTCTCAGACAGTGGCCAACCAGTTTCTCTGGACAGCCATCAACAGAGCATAGAATCTGAGACCTTCTCCTGATGTTGCCTCCTGGCTCTGCAATTTAGAGATTTAGTGCCTCTGAATGTGAAGATTTCTCTCAGTCATCATGGCTAGTAGCATCCCATTAAGCCTCTATTAAATGGCAGGACAATTTTTTCTCCAGGTTGTTGGCAACTTTATGTATGGGGGCCAGGCAGTTTACTATTAGATATAGTGTTAATAATAGTCACCTGATTTAGTCACATTTAGGAACTGTGGGGGTTTTGATCAAAGGATTCAGCAGATCTGGATATGTTTGTGTTTGGTTTCTTCACCATCAAGTCACAGTTGACTTCAGAGACTTATTGATATAGAGTTGCAAGAGCTCAGAGCCCTTGCCTCCGGAAGGTGCTCCTCAGTAAGGTGGGCTTATCCCCTTTCTGGTACTCTACCATATTATTTTTTCTGTCTGACTTCACCGCAAATGTGTAGAGCTTATCTGTTGGCCCGTCTTAATGTTCTCCCCTCTGCTATTCTTGAGGGGAGATATAAGCAAATTCCTTATTCAATCAGGTTCTGTGGTTGTAACAGAAGTGAAATAGAAACTGTTGAGCACGTACTCTTACACTGTAAATTGTTAAATGACATTCGAGTGGAGTGTATAGAAGCCCCCCTTAGGATGGTAGCAGGCCAATCAGATAGAATCAAGGTACAATTTCTCCTTGCTTCACGAGATCTGGAGATCATTGAACTGACCGCTAAGTTTCTCCATTGTTTTATAAAACGGAAGAGTAACCCTGATCATATTAATGATTCTTAATTTATAAGTTTAAAAACTTAAGTTTAAAAGTTTGGAATGCCAGTTTATTTTATGATTCAGGCATCTTTTGTATGGTCAAATCTAACTTGTGACAACTTGAGTTAGGCCTGAAATACCCACGACTATCTATTTTATAATTTCTCTTGGACTGTATTATTGGGAAATGTTTTAATATTCTATGCCAATAAAAGGTATTTGAATTTGAATTTGTCACAGTTGACTTATGATAACCCCATAGGGTTTTTCAAGGCATGACACATGTCTGGGGTCAATGCCTCTGGCCCTGCACTTACCCCAGGAGACTGCAAACCCTGATGAAGGTGTGCTGCACCAGCAAGCCCTGAGGAAGTTATCTGTAGGGTTGCAGCAGGGTGTGGTGTGGTGTTAATGGAGTCTAGTCAAGAGTCAGCCAGCTCTCTGCAGCATGCGCAGCAGCACAAGGCAGCCCACACCAGTTCCTACCAGAAACCCAGGGAAGCACTGACAAAGGAGCAAGGAGAGCAAGCAGCACTGAGCTTCTTAAAGGAGGTGGGGGGGGGGCAGCCAGCTCTTTAAAGAAGTCCAGGGGGAAGGGCCAGTGAACTCGCCTATCCGAGGCAAGTATCCATTGGCTCAGGGGCCTGTCACTCCCCAGGGCTGGTTTGCAGAGGGAGGATTGGCTGAGTCAAAGATTGGCCCTCCCTTGGGGAAGCATTTAAAAGGGCATGCCCAGAAGCAGCCAGGGAGGAAGAGCTAGATCCAGGCCTGTAGCCAGGATTTTGTGGCTTGCAGGTCGATTTTTTTTTCTGGTGAGGCTGCCATTTTTTTCCTGCTGGTGTGTACCTTTTAAAAATGTTTTTAAAAGATTTTCAAGGGACTATCTTGTGGGGCTGTCCCTTTAAGAAGGGGGGGCGGAGCCCTGAATAGCCCCACTGTAGCTATGGGCCAGGCTAGATCCATTCCCTGACAGGTGGCAATAAGTAGAGAAGAGGATGGACATTGGGTGAAAAGAAATGTCCTACTTTTGCTGTATTCTGAGGATCTATCTTGGGATACTTGCCCAAATGTAAGCAGCCTTGGAGGGTGAGATAGTTCTGGACGCAAGACCTGACCCCAGTGGAACCTGACAAGATGCTCAGAAGTAGCTTGCCATTGCCTGCCTCTGTGTTGTGACCCCAGTATTCCTTGGTGGTCTCCCATCCAAATACTGACCAGACCTGACTTTGCTGAGCTTCTGGAATCTGATGAGACTGGGGTAGCCTGGGCTATTCAGGTCAGGGCAAAATAATGTCATTTATGTACTGTAATGATTACGTGTATGTTTACATATGAATAAAACAATAAGACCTCTTGTTATTTTAAAGTAATAGAAACAAGAAAGAAGCATTCTGGTTTTGTTTCTATGGAGACATAGCAGTCTGAGAACTAGGGAACAGTGACATTTTGGGCCTCAGGTGATATTTTAGATCAACTACTTCTGTTCTTGGATGCTGTCAAAGTCCTGTTTTGAGTAAGTAAGTACCAATGGAAATGTTTACAAGGATAATCCATGACATTGCCCTCTCTGGCCACTAGATGAAGCTCCTGTTGCATTCTGAGTTCCCCTTGGTTCTACATTCCTGCCAACCTAGCAGTTCGAAAGCAAGAAATTGCAAGTAGATAAATAGGTACCACTTCGGTGGGAAGGTAACAGCGTTCTGTGCGCCTTGGTGTTTAGTCATGCCAGCCACATGACCACGGAAACGTCTTTGGACAGCGCTGGCTCTTCGGCTTTGAAACGGAGATGAGCACCACAACCCTAGAGTCAGATTCGACTGGCTTTCGAGCAAGGGAACGTTTACCTTTACCTTTACAGTTTTACATAGCCCTGTCCTGTAACTTCACAGCACAGTTTTATTTAACAAAGTCCCCACCCCCCATCTCAATAAATGAGCTGAAAATGAAGCATCTTTCTGTGGCCTTTCTTTCTTTCCTCCCAATGTGCAGATCTACTCAGTTCCAGTTTTCAGACCCTGGCTCACTATTTGAAAGTATTTTCACACCCTCTTCTCTTTCATAGGCTGAATCCTTTTTTAAGCATGCAGCACCTAACCAAAACAATAATAGAAAATTACTTCCATTTGAATTGAGGGAGAAGAACAGGTACTGCCTGGCAGGATCTGGAGGCGAGTCATACTAATGATATTCTTTTTCAGATGCTGGAAGAGCAAAAAAAAATGAGTGAGATGGATGACCTTGATAATAACGATAGTTACTGCATCCAAAGGTGTGTTTGTTTTTATAAGTTTAGCTCTTTTTATTATTAGGAATGGGTCTATTGCTAAGATTTTTGCCTGATGTGCCCTGTCATGAGTAGAAAAGTAACTCAACAAAATGACTGCATGGGCCCAGCATGAGTAAGCTATTGATGCAGGTGAATCATGGGGGAAAGGAGGAGGCCTGGAAATAGGGACCTCTGCAATAACAGAAGGCACTTGGGCACTCCTCCCTATGGACATAAAATTAGAGTGGATATACAGAGTGAAACTAGGCTGGGGTGGGGAAACAGAGCAATTCATAGAGATGCCAGCCTCCAGGTGGGACCTGAGGACCCCTGGAATTACAGCTCATTTCCAGACTACAGAGATCAGTTCCCCTGGTGGGAATGGATGTTTTGGAGAGTGGACTGTATGGCCATTGTGCCCCACTGAGGTCCCTGTCCTCCCCAGGCTCCACCCCCCCCAATCTTCAGGAGTTTCTCAACCTGGAGCTAGAAACCCTACCTCCCCATTCCACCCCAGTGGACCTGGCAACCCTAATTCTCACCTGGGTTGCCTGTCTAAATTAGAATTACAAAACATAAGATTTTGGGGGGATAATCAAGTACTGATCACATGGCTTCAGTTTTAGCTTACTCAAGGGTACTTTTTGAAACAGGGATATATTCTCTCGTTTCTTAAGATTCTTAGAAAGCCAGCTTGCCTGTATAATATTTTGACTCTGCTTTTGAGTCCCTTTGTTATACTGCAGAGAAATGCTGACATGAGTCAACAGTGTGATGCAGTTGCTAAAAAGGCAAATGCAATTTTGGGCTGTATCAACAGAAGTATAGTGTCCATATCATGCGAAGTGATGGTATTGCTTTACTCTGCTCTGTTTAGACCTCACCTAGAGTATTGTGTTCGGTTTGGGGTACCACAATTTAAGAAGGGTATAGACAAGCTGGAACATGTCCAGAGGAGGGCAACGAAGATGGTGTGGGGTCTGGAAACCAAGTCCTATGAGGAAAGGTTGAAGGAGCTGGGTATGTTTAGCCTGGAGAGGAAACAACTGAGAGGTGATATGATAACCATCTTCAAGTACTTGAAGGGCTATCATATAGAGGATGATGCGGAGTTGTTTTCTGTTGGCCCAGAAGGTCGGACCAGAACCAACGGGTTGAAATTAAATCAGAAGAGTTTTCAGCTAAACATTTGGAAGAACTTCCTGACAGTTAGAGCAGTTCCTCAGTGGAACAGGCTTCCTTGGGAGGTAGTGGGCTCTCCTTCTTTGAATGTTTTCACACAGAGGCTAGATGGCCATCTGACAGCAATGCTGATTGTGTGAACTTAGGCAGATCATGAGAGGGAGGCCAGGAAAGGTTTATTTATTATTAAATTTATACCCTGCCCTCTCAGCCATGGCTGGAAGGGTTGCCTTAAAGCTTAGTTATTGTGGCCCTTTCTTACATGTCCAGGGAAATCCTGATTGCCACTTTGGGATCAGGAATTAATTTTTCTCCAGGCCGGTTTGGCCAGGGATCCTGGAGGTTTTTTTGTCATCTTATGGGCATGGAACAGTGTAGAGGGGGAGGTATTTGTGAATTGCCTGCATTGTGCGAGGGGTTGGACTAGATGACCCTGGAGATCCCTTTCAACTCTGTGGTGGCGGTCACACGAGTGAGATAACATGTGGAGGGGAAGAGAAGCTATTTCCTCCAGAGGAATTTGACCCACAGTTGTGCAATCACACAGTCCTTTGAAGCTGCCGGGGCAGTCTGCCACTGCGTGATCAGATGCAACCGTGGGTTAGTCGTCTTTTTTTTGCCGTTTGTTCCCGATGCGCTTAAATGGGGAATCGATGGATCGCATCTCAGCACTGAGGGCTCCCTATGGAGTGTGCAATGATGTGCATACTGAGAAGTGGGGGGAAAACAATGGCACAGAGTTGGGATGGCCTGATAGGACCATCCTGATGCCATGAGAGTGCACTGCAGTGATGACACAGGGGAAAGTCCGTCCATGGCCCGTAGCAACCTGTTTGCTACTGGACTTTCCCTGGTGTCTTTTTACTCCGCTTCTGTGACAGAGCAAAACAGGTTGCCGACGGGTGCAGGGCGCTTCCCAGATGTTCGTGTCTGATTGCGTCCTTTAAATTTGCCCGGCATTCGCACCTATGGCGCAGCTAATTGTGCATGTGATCGCGCTCTATGATTGATTCTATAATTCTAAGTAAATGCGGGTGGAAGTACTGTGTTCCTTCTAAAGTTTTTGATTTGTACACAGAGCTCCTCACAGTACAGACCTAAATACAGATTTGCCAGATTTCAGTTTTCTTTCATTTTGTTCCTATTACAAGGGTAAGTACCAGAGTTGATGCCACAGTTGCCAACTCCAGCTAGGAAATTCCTGGAGATTTGGGAGTGGCGAATGGGGGGGGTGGGGTTTGAGGAGGAACCGTAGCCGGGCATAGTGCCAGAGAGCTGGGGTTCTTAACCTGGGCTCCATGAACTCGGATGGTAAAAAACTTAAATCTTTATTTTCACTAACCTGTAACTGAAATTCAGCATTTCCTTTAATTATGAATGTAGTCAACAAACCATAGTAATATTTTGTCACCAACAGAAATCACAGATATTTTTATGTCACATTACAGTTGTTGCAGATATCCAAAAATATCATTTACATTCATCACAACTTCAAAATTACAGTAGTTATTAGAACCACCACTAGATCACCTGTGATCGCAGTATTTCTGTCTTTAGACACTTGTGCAACATAGTTGGCCAACTATTGGGCAACTCTGTGTATAGTAGTTGTTCAGCCAACAAATGATCATGTTGTGTGTTCTCACACTGTTGACTCAGCCATCTACATTGCTTTCTAGTATTGTGTATCTACAATTGTTGCTTGCTCAATATATGAAAGGAGGTGAGGCATTTTAATTGTTTGTTAAAGTTTTGCAAAACTGGACATTTTAAAATGAGAATTCTTAACTCTCTGTAAGGTGGCACGGCCTTTTGTAACGTGGACAGGCATGCGGGCCAAGAGTGGAGACCAGGCACGTTCAGACACATCTGACAGCTGAGATAACTGTTGAAGTATGTTATTTAAAGTAACTTCTTATTATTGCTAACAGATTGCACAGTGATATGGGTCTTGCACAGTGTTGGAAGTTCTGTGAGTAGCAGAGGTTCTTTTATTTGTTTTTCTCTTCATACTCCCTTTTTATGCGCTCTGTGTCATGAAGTTAAGGCAAGCACACACAGTATGTTGTGCAAGTGGTGTTCATGTATTGTTATTCTGTGAAAATGTTGCACATTTTAAAAATAACTTTGAGAAAACTGCTAATGATTCAGAAATGAGAACTGTTTTTTCTAGGAAGGCACAGAAAACCACTGAACTTCACTCACAACAGGAAGGACATGACACCTGAGCTACTGCTGTAATCCATGTGTCTATCTGAGGTTCAAAAGCCATTGAAAGTGTTGAAATTTTGGATAAATCTTTCAATTCAGGGTCCCGAAGTCACCATTATGGATGCTATTGAAAAATTACGAGCTTTCTTGGCTAAGCTGCCAATATGGAAGAAGAGAGTAGAGGCCAAAATCTTTGCAAACCTTCAAATGATAGGAAAAGGTTTTGTAAAAGTATTTTGATAGTTGTTTTTCTCTCTCCAATATAATTGGTTTCCTGTGTAATTCTATGTATTTTGTTTATGCATTTAAAAACATTGTTTTAAGAAGGGGGTCCATAGGCTTCACCAGACTGCCAGAGGGGTCCATGGTGTAAATCTCCTACCTGTGTATCATCCTTCAACAATTTTGTTGTAAGACCACATGGCCTGGGGGGGGGGTGAAACTTTTTTTTGCTGTCAAGTCACAGCCAATTTAGGGTGACCTCATTGGGTTTTCAAGGCAAGGAACATTCAGAGGTGGTTTGCCATTGCCTGCCTCTGTGTAGGGACCCTAGTATTCCTTGGTGTCTCCCATCCAAATACTGGCTAAGACAGGCTCTGATTAGCTTCTGAGATTTGATGTGATCAAGCTAGCCTGGGCTATCCAGATCAGGGTGTTTTGAATCTCATGGATTGCGAAAAAGAAAACTCTTATATGGGATTATAATGTCATTTAAAAAATGGAGCAGTACATATGCTCAAAATGCATCTGATTTTAATTGCAAATGGAGTAACAATTTCAAACAATATGGTTTGGCTCAAAATAAAAATATTACAAGCAGAGAGAATCTGTATTACCAGTATTTTATGTTCAAACTTCACAGCATTACCTACAGAAACTTTAAATACTTGGCATTTGTATAGCACTTTTCAAGTGTCCGAAGTGCTTACATCATTTCATTGTAAATCTTACAGCAGCATTGTAAGTGAGGTAATAATGAGGGCGGATTCATATGTTACTAAGAGCACGTAGCAGATACATGGCTGCCATGAGGAGTTGTGACCTAGGGTTACCATTAGGGGTGTGCATTCAGCATAAAGCAAGCTGAAAAAATACCCCAAAAGCTGAATTCAGATCAGAGAATCTGATCAGCTACCAGTATAGCTGAGCCCGAATAAAGCTGAATTTTTTTTGGCTTTTATTTGGCTGTACCGAATAGCTGGTGGGCTGCTCTTGCAGCTTGGTTTAAACCAAACTGCAAGAGGAGCCAGCCTCAGCTGAGGCAGTGTGGAGCTCTCAGCTCCCACCGCCCCAGCTGATCCTCTCTTGCAGTTCAGTTTAAACTGCAAGAGGAGCCAGCCCAGGATCAGCCAGGGTGGTGGGAACTGAGAGGTCCATGCCACCTCAGCTGGGGTTGACTCTTCTTGTAGCTCGGGTGGAGATTTATGCATCCTCTTCCTCTCATATTTTCCACCTCCATCTTTCTTAGCCTGATCTCTTTTTCTGGTTGCAAGCAAATCAGTTGCTGGCTCATGTAGCATCACTAATGCTGGATATTTAGAATAGATAGAAACCCTAAACATATGACACAGCAATGTTAAATAAATGGACAACATTTTTGTATGAACAATTCCAGCTAATCCCAAATAATTCTATGCATATCCCTGCTTAGAAATCCCACCAACATAAACTGCTTCCTGTGTGGTAATTTCAACAGAAAGGATAAGCCAAAGGTACAGATTCCTCTTAAAATAATGAGAACCCTTTGAATATTTTCTCACATGCCAAAGGATTCACATCAATTTGTAATTAAAGCAGAATCTTGATATGAGAATGGGAAGACTTCAGAAGAAATGATGCAAAATCTGCCCACTCCTTGCGTGAATGACAGAGTTATGACCCGAATACCCTCTGCATCTGAGTGAGAAGAAACAGATTAAATCAAAGTCAAGCTGTTGTCAGAAGGACTGGAATTTGTGAAGGTTGAGGGGATGCAGTAGAAGGAATATAACTATGTGTCACAACATTTAGCAAGTGTTATTTGGCACAAGCTGCAAGAGATGAAGCAGACGACTTGTGTGAAATCTGACCTTTCTGCACTATTATTGTTTTTTGCTTTAATACATAAAATGACTTACTCATTTTCATTCTAGGGAAGGTAAGTTGGACTGGAAACAGAGGTAAGATATTTGTGCAGGAACTCATAAGGAATACATAGACAGCCACGGATGCAAGGAAACATCTCAGTATCTTCATGACAGATGAGGAGATGGAAGCTATTTTTTAAAAAAATGTATAACTGCAAACTTTCACCTATTAAGAGATGCCATGAGCAGTCCTGATGTACCTAGAAGGCAGCCCGTCACAGTCCAGGGCTCCCTACCTCTGGTGGACAGGGTTGCCAGTTCTTGATTGGAAAATACTTGGAAACCTTGGGAATAGATCCGGGAAAGGCCAGGGTTTGGAGAGGAAAGGGGCCTCAGCATGGTACAATGCCACAGAGTCCACCCTTCAAAACAGCCATTTTCTCTAGGGGAGCTGATCTCTGTCAGCTGGAGATCATTTGTAAAAGCGGGAGATCTCCAGGCCCCACCTGGAGTCCGGCAACCCTACTGGTGGAGAAGGGATGGAGCTGGGGCACAGCCCTAAGGAGGGCAGCAGCCCTGTGGCAGAACTGGGAGGACAAGCCAGATGGGGCAGCAACAGCAAGGAAGGAGCACTCATAAAACAGGCCCACCAATACGAGGTCCCTGTGGAGCAAAGGACTCCTCTGGGGCAAAGGCCTCCTTAATAGGAAGAGCTTTCTGAGGAGTAGGAGCAGGAAAATGGGATTCCTTTCAGGTAAAAGCCTCCTTGAGAGGAAGGCTTGCTCAGGAATAGAAGCAGGGAACTAAGAGTGGTCAGATGAAGAGGGATAAAAGGCCTCAGATGAAGGCAATAAGGGGGCAGTTGACCGAAGGTTGGGGGAAGGCTGTGGGCCAACAGTCTTGGGGTCTTTGCATACAGGAAGAAATTATGCCTCAGAAGTTCTGGCTTTGAGGGCAGCCAGGAGGATCTCTGCACATGTGACCCAGGCAAACAGGCTATCCCTGGCTTAACCCTGCAGGAAGAGGGCAGCAGCCCAGTCAGGAGCTTAAGGATCTGGGAGAAGGATACAGGTATGAACAGGTGGAGGTGAGGAGTTGTGAGCTGGCTGGGCCATGGTGATGGTTGACCTCTGGAGTTGGCATGTAAAGGATCCACGGCTGCAAAGTAAAAGCTTCACGATTTGTGTTGTCTCATCTCTGGTAACGTGGAGAAAAGATGGTCCCTTCCCAGGAGAAACAGTATTTGGCCATGGGGATTTCACAAAGCCCCTTCACAAAAACCTTGCAGGAACTTATTGTAGCCTCATGAGTGTTAGGTCCCAAATCAGGAGAATAGATCCACGTTCAAAAAGAAGAAAGATTTATTTCCAAAGCATGGTTGATCACGAACATACAGAGATTGTTAGGAATAACTACAATACCCAGGGAAGGTGTATTAAAGGAACTTCAAACCAGGTTTAAACCAATGAGCATATTTCCCTCGTCAGGTTTACAGATTAGAATAGGCGCGAAGCAGTGTGAGAACAGCAACGGTCCATTCCATAAACACAGGTTGAGTTCACATGGGAATCTAAACAAGCCAGAGCATTAAGACATAACACCACATCGCACCAGCTGGAGACCTTGGCAGTTACAGAGGCACTACATGAACAGGATAAGGCTTTGGGGAAAAGGAAGGGGGATGGGACGTGTCCCAAGGAAATGGCAGCTCGCCGACAATGAGTTACTCTCGGGCCCAAGCAAATGCCTCTGACACATGTGTTTTGCACACGCACACTAACCTGACAGCCAGTGTGGAAACTTGTTGGGTGATCTTGAGCCAGTCTTTCTCTCTGTCTCAGCCTAACCCATCTCACAGAGTTGTTGTTGTGAAGATAACATAGAGGAGGGGAAGACAACATAAGCAGCTTTGGGTCCCCACTGAGGTGAAAGGATGAGTATATGAATTAAATATCTCACACACACAAACACACACACAATCCCTTTCCCATAAATACAGTCCCATGAGTCAAGAGAGAAAATGTCTATTTTATTTATGAAATGACACAGACCATATCAAGGTATCGAAGAGACCAACTGTGATGTAGCTAAGACAGGGGTGGCCAAACTTTCTTAATGTAACAGTCACAGAATAAATGTCAGATGTTTGAGAGCCGCAAAATATGAACAAATATGACACACACGTTTTTATTGAAAAAATATGTAAATTTGCTTTTTTATTAACATTAAATTAGACTGTGTGAAAGAGCCACATGGGGCTCCTGAGCTGCAATTCGGCCACCCCTGGGCTAGGGCTAGGAGACATAGGCTCTAATTCCACTCAGGCATGAGATCACTGGATGATCTTGGGCCAGTCACACTCATGCTCAGCCTAACCTACTTCACAGTAGCCCTGTCCATTAGTTACAGTAAATACATCTACAATCCATGTATAGTATACACTTAATTGTTCTATATATGTGCATTGAGTAATTCTGATGTTGCAGTCAATGCAGGTACAACTGACTTTGTAGTACAAATGCCCCATTAGTCCAGGCACTGGTCCCTGATTTCATATGTAATTGAATGTGCATCGTGCACTGGGTCTTTCTTACAAACAGATGGATGTGTGTATAGGCAGAATGCACATTCATTCAGTATAACCTGAACAGGCTGGTGTTCTTGGGCCAATAAAGGCATGCTGCCCTGTGATCTTTGTCAGAAGGATAAAAGTATGATAGACAGTAAAGAGCCAGTGTGGTATAGCGATTAAAAATATCAGATTAGAATCTAGGAGACCTGGATTTGAATCCCCGCTCATGCCATGGAAGTTCACTAGGCTACCTTGCACCAGTCACACCCTCTCAGCTTAACCTACCTCACAGGGTTGCTGTGTGGAAAAATGAGGAGAGGCGGATGATGTAAGCTGATTTTGATCATTTTTGGAGAAAAACGTAGCCCAAGGGTGCTGCCTTATTTGCAGGGTAGCCCAATAGCGAGGTATCCCACTTCTGACCTGAACCAGAAACCCTCAAACTCAGGCCAAAGAGCCTGAGCCAAAGAGCCAACCAAAGCTCTGTAAAAGGGTTTCAATTTCAGGTTGCACAAGCCAGCCCTTGAGGCAATCTCCAATCTCCCCCCTCCACCTGGCAGAGGTATGCATATAGAATAACAATGAATTCCTCCAGGTAAAGTATCTGCATTTTCAAAGCCATTCAGAAGACATCTGGTGAACCTTTCTCTGTCTCCATATACCCACGTGATCCTCTTTGTGTGACACCCATGTCCATGTGGAAATCCTTTGTCTCCACACCTGTCCTTCCTGCCCCCTCCCCCAGGATACTGAGGCAGATTGATCAAATTGATTAAATCATCAATGATCCTTCCTGACACCCATCACAGACCCATTTCCCCCTTTTGTCTAAGCCTGGGAACCCATTCAACCGACTTCAGTAGACCATCAGCAATCATTAGACCCATCAAGTTCTGGCCCAGGAGACCACCTCCAGAATTCCTATAAAAACAGAAACGCCACATCAGTGTGCACTCTGAGGGTGCCTATGCTTGAGTACACCCCCAAAGTCTCCCCTTGGAGCCTCCTTCTCCATAGCATGAAACACTGGCCGTTTGTGTTATTCTCTTCACGGCTGTCTGCACATCTGGACAGGCAATATAACCCCTATAACTGCTCCTATGCATTGCTATCATCATTTCTTTATTTCATAGTTCTTGATTGCATGCTTACTTTACTTTTGATTGCTTTAGTGTGATTGTAATCAGGGAAATTCTTTAATAAAACTGTTACTCTTTAAATCTGGAGTCTTCCTAATGAACTGGACCTTGGTATACACAGGTGTGCAGTCCCTGGTACCCTTCTGGCCTCCTCTGTCTCATGCTGTTTCCCCCAACATTGAGACAGGCCACTTGTAACAGAAAGGTGGGGTACAAATTAATTAATTAAATAAAACAATAAAGGACCAGCTTGAGCCACACCTCAGGCAAACACCCATTCCTCCCCCCCATGTTTGATCCCAATTACTGGCCCTGTTCACACAGAGCACACAGATTTTCTGGGTGCGATCACACCGGAACATCTGGGAGGTGTAGCGCACCCGTGGCGTGCCGCTTGAGATGTGCATTTAAAAGGTACCTGGAACAACCTACTGGCAAATGGTTTGCCACGGGCTGCATACAGACTCCTGCGGTGTGATCGCACCGGCACGCGGCTATTCCCCCAGATTGTTTTCTTTGCTGCGGGCACCGACGGAGGAAGCCCTGGTGTGCTGCCGTCGCATCTGATCGCCTAGTGGCAGATCAGAACGCGGCGGCGTAAATAGCCATGCCTCCCCCCCCGCCACGTTTTCCGGCACATGTGGCCGGGGCCACTTTACATGTGGAGCTCATTTCTGCTCTAGAGGAGTTCCTTCTCAGTGAGCTTCCTGTCTATGGTAGAGAGGAGCCACCTGAACAATTAGAACAGTATTCCTGAAAGTTCTGATGGCTGTCAAAGATTTAGGTGAAGTAACAGTACTATACCCCAGTTGTCATCCAGTTTTGAAGTATTTCCTGACAGCCATCTGAAAATTTAAAACTGGGGGGGGACTATTTTATTGGCAATGTTGTAAGGGGTACAGTATTCTTCTAACTATGAAAGCTCACATGGTCACTGTTTTGGAATGGCCTTGTTGACCCACTAGCCTCATTCTTTTTTTAGTGCTCTGAGGCATCAAGGCATTCGGTATTAGCCCCAAGTCTCCATCTAGCAACGTGCCACTGTCCCCACTCTGCCTACTTGTCTCTGGTATTTCTACTGCTACCAGCTGGAGAGTAAAAGTATTACCCACTAAAATAGCCAGCACTCCCAGCACACTGTCTCCTTTTACTCAACTACTGATTACCACAGTAATGGCTTGTCTTACTCGCACATTCTTGGGAAATAGCAGCCTAGCAACCAACTATGTTCCTTCCCCGGGTGCCCAGGTTAGAGTTCTCAAATGGTGGAGGTCTATGTAGTACAAGGAATTACTACCAGCATTTAAAATAGAAAATTATTTGTTGCAAAAGAAAAGTCCACACATGTATTTATTTTATTTATTTATTTATTTATTTATTTTTCGCATTTATACCCCGCCCTCCCCGATAGGCTCAGGGCGGCTTACAGAGGCAAGGCAAAACCTTGCTATAATAAAAAACATAATATACATAATGATTTAAAAACATATAATAAATCTTAAAAACATCCTGAATTAAAACATGGTGCTCAATAACTTGCATTATTCCAGAGATGGCAGATCGTAGGTCCGAAGTTCCGAGTGATACTTCCCACGGCTCAATATTAAGATGTTTCTTCAGGGCTTCATCCAAAACAAGGCGGTGATGGTATAGTAGGGGCGGCGGCTCCTACTCAAAGGCCTGGCGGAAGAGCTCCATCTTGCAGGCCCTGCGGAACTGCATAAGATCCCGCAGGGCCCAGATCTCCCCTAGGAGCTCATTCCACCAGGTAGGAGCCGCCACCTAAAAAGCCCTGGTCCTAGCAGCAGCCAGCTTGGTATCCTTGGGGCCCGGGATGGCTAACAAATTTTGGGCCCCTGACCGTAGTGCTCTTGGGGGAACATACGGGGAAAGGCAGTCCCTCAGGTAGGCTGGACCCTGGCCATATAGGTATTGAACCGAATCCGGTACGCTACTGGCAACCAGTGCAGCGCTTTCAGCACAGGCTGAATGTGGTCCCTTCTAGAGAGACCCATTAACAGCCTGGCTGCAGCATTCTGCACCAGTTGCAGCTTCCGGATTTGCAACAAAGGCAGCCCCATGTAGAGAGAACATAAGAACATAAGAGACGCCAATGTTGGATCAGGCCAAAGGCCCATCCAGTCCAACACTCTGTGTCACACAGTGGCCAAAAATACCAGTGCCATCAGGAGGTCCAGCAGTGGGGCCAGGACATTAGAAGCCCTCCCACTGTTGACCCCCCCCCAAGCACCAAGAAGACAGAGCATCACTTGCCCCAGAGCCCCTAGCTATACCTTGTGGCTAATAGCCACTGATGGACCTCTGCTCCATATGCTTATCTAATTCCCTTTTGAAGCCGTCCATGCTTGTAGCACCCACCACTTCCTGTGGCAGTGAATTCCATGTGTTAATCACTCTTTGGGTGAAGAATGGCGGACTTGAGAGTGGCTGCCACATGGGCCTCCATTGTTAATGTGGAGTCCAGGAGCACCCCCAAACTCCGAACCCCAGACGCTGGCACCAAAGGCACCCCGTCGAAGGTCGGGAGAGGGAGCCCCAACCCCGCCCCAGCCCGACTCAGGCCCAGGACCTCCGTCTTCGCCGGATTTAGTTTC
>NW_015171511.1:1669667-1723059 GCF_001447785.1 Gekko japonicus | reverse complement strand
CATGTAGTTGGGCATACAGAAATGAGCAATCTGTCCACTTCGTCCAGACTGAGCAGATTGAAACACTCTAAACCCAGTACCAAAGACGCGCAAGGGGCCTCAAGTTCGCTCACTGTCTCAATTGTGGTGGGGAGGTCACGGCGGAGCTCCAAGACTTTATCTGCGAAGAAGCTCGCAAAAGCCTCACAGCCAATATCCAATTCCCTAACGTATTGCTTACCCTGAGGCAAGTCTGTCAGACTCCGAATTACACTAAATAATTGGGCCGGGCGCAAGCTCACAGATGCAATCTCAGCCGCATAGAAATCCTTCTTAGCGGCCTTAACTGCCACCTCATAGGATCTCATAAACATCCTATAAGATGGTCTTGTCGCCTCGTCGCGAGCATGGCGCCACCGTCTCTCTAGTTGTCTCAGTTCTCGCTTCAGCAGCCGCAACTCCTGGGTGTACCAGGGTGCGCGCCTAACGCGAGTGCAGAGAGGACGCCTGGGAGCGATCTCGTCGATGGCCATGGAGAGCCAAACATGCCAGTCCTCCACTAGCTCATCCAACGAACCGCCAGGGGGCCTCGGATCCTGCAGAGCCCTCTGGAACCGCTCCGGGTCCATCAGACTTCGCGGGCGAGCAAAAATCCGCTCGCCGCCTATACAGGGTTGAGGTGGAATGCTCAGACGGGCCCTCAGGGCCAGGTGGTCCGACCATGGCACTGCCTCAGCAGTGATCCGGTCCACCTCCACACCCGCTGCAAAGATCAAATCGAGCATGTGACCAGCCCGATGTGTGGGGGCCGATACACACTGCAAGAGTCCCAGTGCCGCCATGGACGACACCAGGTCCGTAGCCCAGCTGGAGGCCGCGTCCTCAGCATGGACGTTGAAATCACCCAAGACAATCAGTCGAGGGTGATCCAACGCCCAGCCTGATTACAGCCTCCAGCAGGGACGGCAGACTATTGGCCGGTGCATTAGGCGGTCGGTACACCAGCCAAATTGCCAAACTCTCCTCAGCCCCCAGCAGCATGCCGACACACTCCAAGCCCGCAATCTCTACAGCCAGGAGTGCCCTGAAGGAGTAAGCCTCCCGAATGAGAATAGCCACCCCTCCCCCCGTCCCCTCTTCCGTGATTGGTGAAGGATCGAGTAGCCCAGAGGGGCTAACTGGGTGAGAGCTAGGGTCTCCCCTTCCCTCACCCAGGTCTCGGTCACACACGCCAGGTCTGCCTGATGTTCAGTCACAAAGTCCCGCAGGGTTGTGACTTTGTTGTTAATGGACCTGGCATTACACAACACCAATGACAGATGGGGAATTCTAGTCCTGGCCCCCCTGCCAGCCACCCTTGGGATGGGCCGTAGGCTGGAAGGACACCAAGCTCTTCTAGTTCTCCGCATCCTTCCATTATTACTCTGCCAAGGCCCACCGCTAAACTTCCCCCTCCCCAAGAGCACCGGGATCTGCTGCTCAGACATATTCATGGCCGTCTCCGCAAGCTTCAGACCGCCAACACCTAAGCTCTAAACCAGCAAAAAGTCCACCACCCCTATTAGGCAACAGACAACCCCATCATTAGCCCTCACACTATAGTACAAGCTGCACAAGAATACTTAAACAATTTAATCACATTTAATTCTACAATTACAAGCTGCTCAAAAATACTAATAAATTAATCACTTTAGGTTAACTGATCCTGTCATTAAACACATACACCAACAACACTCCGTACTATTACCTAGCTCCTGACACGCACAGTCAACCGTCACAACCCACCACCCTCACACACCCCAGCAGCCCGACTAATACATTCACCCCTCTCACCTACACTAGTAACCCTATCCCCCAGCAGCTCCTTTTGTTGGACACCAGAGTCCTTGCTGGAATTCGACCCTCTTGGCTTGAAGTTCCCTTCTATGGCCACTAGAGGGCCATGTACTCTGCAAAGAAATGGTGTGGACACACAGCCCTCTGTCCTTCAGTCCTATAATGCCTTAGCTGATCTTATTCTAAGGTAGGCTTACTCCGTTTGGAAGTTACAGTATTCTAAAAGCTTCCTAGTACCTTGGAGTCTTTGTCTGGGCTACCAGCCTTTTCTAAGTTCCACATGGCAATGGTGGCCATCCAGGTGTAATCAGCCAAGATGGAACCCTCAAAAGAGACCTCCCAAAATGCACTTTGTTCCCCTCATGTCTAGGGAAGCAATTTCTGCTGTCTGCTCACCCACCTTGCAGTTTTCCTGTTACCAGCTTCTTGAGCTGAGATTGGAGGAGAACACACCATTTGGAATGCTCTGGGCCCTGTCCATTGGCAGAGATTATTTTGTGGTATTCTTGTTCTACAGCCATTTGTGGAGGTGTATTGCTTGGGTGAAAATAAATACTGTGAGGAGGGGCAGAGTAGTTTCTAGGAGGAGGGCAAATTGTGTGTCACATCTGTGTTAAAACCATGGAGTTTTATAGTGAGTGAGCAAAAACAGATGAGCAAGTCAAAGGAGTACATTACCTCCTCTAGTATTGCCTGTGTGTGGCATTCTTACTTAGTATGGGACTCTAGGAAGCGGCACCATTCTATGGCAATAGATTTCTCCTGTACAGGACAGCTGGCACCCCTGCTTCAGCTTTCTCCTTAAAGGCCAATATTTCTGTGTTGCACCTGGGTAATCATCCTGTCCTAAGCAAGAGTGATTCTAGACATTAAAAAGCTCAGGGGGGATTTATGTTCCTCATCTGACATTTGTGTCTACCTTTCTCATCATTTCTGATTGCTGTAGCCTCCCAGGCGTGAACATTTATCAAGAAGAAGAATAGACGTTAATGGGCCCAGACTTTATTCTCTTGTTTGCATCACCCATTTCAGTCTTTTCTTTTAATGTAGTAGTTTGGGAATACTGTTTCTGTGGTGAATAAAAGGCCTATACATAAGGAACTAAATAAAACCTGTTGTCTGTAAATTTGTTCACCTGGGAAATTTTATCTTAGGAGTCCATAGGTTAATGAATCTGTCTGCCACCTTGAAGCTGGGATGGGTTAAATGACTTTAAGCACTTTTCAGTTACAAGATGTGCCATGGAATTTGGAAGGTAAAGGGTGGGGGAGGGGATGGGATGGGTAACGTTGTTATCACTATTTAATATTTTCTTCCCAATAGCTTATGTAACTATTAGATGCAGCTATGGAAATATCATAGGCTGAGTAACTGAAAGTAATATGTCCATGAACAATTAACTGTTAGCCTCTTCAGTGTTTTTTTTTAATTTCTTCTGTGGCCCTCAGAAGGTAATAACTTGCCCGTCCCTATTTTTTTTTTTAATTATTGACAGTGACTACGGAGAACAAATTGCAAAATTATTGTTAATTTTTATAATACTGATTTATGGAGTTGGCGACAATCTTTCTTCTTTATAAAGAGAAGGAGCCTTACCTTTAGATTCCTGAGTAAACTCAGGATAAAAGGTTAGGTCCCTTTAGGGACTAAAAATTGGTTACATGTCAGGAAGGAGAGAAAAGGGGTGATTCTGCATCTAGCATTTGCTCCACATTTTCTCAACTGGGAGGAAAAAGTGCAGCTCAAAGCCACATCCAAATATCTCAGGGCAAAGCTGTACTGACTACAGAGTCACCCCTGAATGGCCATAAAAGGCCATACATCTATGCAGACAGTACAATAAAATCCAAAGATCAAAGAACTGGAAAGTGGCATGGAGTGTGGAAGCAACAGTAAAACCTGATAATCAAAAGAAGTGAAACCAGCATGCAATGCAGAGAACTTCTGTTCCTTAAAACAATGGAGGGGAAAGCAAATGCAGAATCAGCCCAGGACTAATGGACAGCTCTCACAATGGAGGCGAGTGAGCCTCCAAGACAGATGAGCGGGCAGCAAAATGGCAAATATAGTTCTGCCGTGATACATGCCATGCTAGCAGGCCCATCCATAGGCATTTCAGCATAATTGCATGGCAATAATGCCTGCGGAGTTAGCATCTATAATTAATTTTTAAAATTTAAAAAAAAAAAATGCTGACACTAAAAAGTTCCTTCCAAAGACCACCGATTGGGCAGCTATTTTACTAGCTTTTTGATTATTTTTTTAAAAACCCCTCTTAAAATCCCTTTATCAAAGAGTAGATGAGAAGATAGCACTAACACCTGCTGCACAAGCAACAGTAATCCTGTTTTCAGTTTCTAGCACTGTGCTGCTGAGCCTCTGCTTTTCAGCAGTGAAGGTTTTATCCCTGTAAAATACTGAAATGTCATTCTCAACCTCTTCTTTAAGGAGCCAAAGTTCACAGTTGGTCACTATGGCAACTGCAAGGCTGGCCAGCAACTACAACTACTACTTCTTATGATCTGAGAACAGGGCATAAAAAGATGTTTAAAACATATACACAAAATATTCTACAATCTCCACCCCCGCCCCCGCACTGAATATGGTCTTCAAGTGCCGGGACTTACATGAGAAATGCCAGTAGAATCCCAGAACCATTTGCTTGAAAATGAAGGCTGCATTTTTGGCATGGATGGATCTGACCTCTGGCAAATTTTTGATAGTTTCTTATGGGGCTGGAAGGGACTGTTTTACACACGAGATTCCCTAGGTGCATTGCAGACTGCACCACAGAAAAACACAGTAGAAACAATCTGATTTACTTCTCAGTCAGTGTGTGTGGCATTACCATTACCATCCAAATAGCAACACAGGAAGCCAGTGCTTTGCCCCAGGGCCTTCTTTATAATGTGCCCTGCTTATGGTAACGGCTTGGTTTCTCTACAGGGATGTCACCATCAGACGAGGGTGCTGTTACACTTCTATGGCTCAATTTGGTCCCAAACAGTAGTGTTGTGGGTGGAGGTTTTGGACATAGCTTACACCCATCATTGCCTCTTGGGCGCATGCCGACACTGGCCTTACAGTGGTTTCAGGGCCATTGGGGCTGGGCACATTCCCAGTACACAGCTGCATATTATCTCTTTCCAGACCCACGCAACCAATGGCCAAGTTTGAGCCAACCTCCTATAGCACTGGTAGAGCTGCCAGGGTTCAGCTTGCTCCCATGGCAGGCAGCAACAGTATGTACCAGCTTGTGTGGCAAAATACCTTGAACCAACACCGGTATAGCAGGTACTGTTATCCTATTTAAGAGATCGGATGTGTATTTTTAGTATTTCTAAGCCAGGTAGCCCACCCATGCGTACCCGGAGGCCACAAATGCACAGATAGCTCTTGTCTGGAATGGCACACACACCTTTCGTGGTGAATCTGTACTAGTGCACAGCCAACATGTCCATGTGTGAAACTGGCATTGCAGACAGATTATAGGAGGGCTCCACCAACAGTAATCCTGTATACGTTCAGACACCCAGGTGAGGGGTCTGGGGATTGCCTAAAGAATACTTAGCAATCCATGGAAATACAGTTCTGAGAGTTCTCAGAGAAGGTATGACAAACCAGTTTTGATAAGTAGCATAGACATTCTCTAGGAGTGGTATTTGTTGATGGATTATATAACCTTTAAAACATGACTTCTGTACCTTCCACATTAGCAGCTAAAGATCAGTTCTGCTCTCGGCTGGAAGCAAAACAGTGTTGTCTGAGTTTCTCATTTGGATACCATATCCTACCACTGTGCTCGTTAAAGTCTGAAGCTTTTGTCCAACCTAAGGAAATGTACTCCTGCAGAGGTGAGTCTTCTAAGAGTCACTTAAGTTGGAGGAAGACTTGATAGGATGGAGGGAGGGCTTCAGTGTGGTATAATGGTTAAGAACCACAGACTCTGATCTGGATAACTGGGTTTGAACTTTTATTCCCCACTCCTGTACATGAAGCTTGCAGGGTGACCTTGGGCCAGTCTCAGTTCTCTCAGAACTCTCTCAGCCCCACCTACCTCACAAGGTGACTGTTGTGGGGAGAGGAAGGGAAGGTGATTGTAAGCTGCTTTGAGACTCCTTAAGGCATAGAAAAGCAGGTTATAAAAGCCTACTCTTCTTCTTTAAACTTAGCTGAGTCCCACAGTTGCTTCCACACAGGGATCTTTCTCTGCTTTTGTTTCTGAACTTGGGTGCTTTTTTGGGGAGGAAACCTCTACATGACATCGTGCTTTAATTGACCTCTTTCCAGGTTTTCTCCATCCTCAGTATGTTCTTGCTCCAGCCTGCTTTATTTCAATTTGGGGGGAAAGAATGCTGTCCAAGTATGTCATTGTGCTATCTAGAAGGAATGGTGCACATTTTCACACCCTGCAAAGTTACTGCCCATATTGGTATCACATTTCTCCCCTTCAGCTTCTCACAAGTATCATTTTCCCTCCATCCTTTTTTTTTTTTTACCATACCTTGGCAGGCCTTTGGGGAGGGGGTCCTATAACACAATATTATAGCAAACTATTGACACTTATCAGTTTGCATTTCAAGTATTAGTTCCTTTGGAATCCCAGGTTTCATTTTTGAAATGAAGTCTTTTTGCTACAGAAATATAAAAGGGGAAAGTGTAGGCTGTTTTTTTTTTTAAAATCCAAACTGATTGAAAGGGAATGGATTGAAGAAGCTGTGAGACAGTTGGAGTGGGGTGGGGATTCCCTACCCAACTGATCATTTCAAACTCTACCATGCAGTGATTTCTCCACATACCAGGTAGAGGAAATGAACGGTATGAAGGGTACCACTTCAGATGGAGGGATATTATTTGTATGTCAATATTTGGACAGGGCACACACCATGAAGAAAGAAAGCCCCAACTTGAAATGAAAGGGCAGTGAATGATCACAGCAGCTGTGATAATTATGGCCCCAAGAGAGCCGATATGGAGTTGGTGGAGAACACTGTAGAGGGGGAGCAGTTAAAAAAAAAAAGATGGAGGAAAGAGCACAAAAAACTCTCTGTGCAGAAGCATTCACAATGCTGACGGAAGCCAAGAGGAGAATCCTCATGGCGGAAGTAGGCCATGCTTGTGCGACTACAGTAAGGGCTGACAGTAACAGTGCAAAGCCGATCTAACAGCTCCCCATAAACCTTCTCTTATCTCATTTACTGCTCCATTCGTAACCCTTCACAGGGCTGCCTCACATTTGAAATGCCTTCCATCTCTTCTATTGATCCAAACAAGTCCATATAGCTACTGCCTTAGAATTTATAACATACACACCATTTGGGCTATTATGCTGCCCCCAGTCAGCGTTATCTGTAGTTTAGTAAAACTGCTCTGTATCTTTAAGACTTGTGCACCTGGGAATTGGAGTCCACAGTTAGGGGTCCCAGAAGCTTCCCTCTGACTGGCTCATTAAGAGTAATTTCCTGAGCTCAGAGGCGCAAAGATAGGAGTTTTATTGTTCTTTTCCATTTTCTTTGTTCATCAACCCTTACTGCAAGGAGAGGGGAAGCCCATCTCTTTCTCACCGCGGCTATTGAACTGACCTAGATCACAAGATGTAACTTTCCACCCAGCTATCTGGTCGATTGTGAGTAAATGATCTTCTGAATGCGTGTGAAGTTAAATAAAGATGATTTAAGCTCTCCTCAGTAGTCTTGGTTGACTCACACCTAGAGAGCGCTGGCTTAGCACAGCTCGCGCTGGTCAGGACAGCTATATTTTGTTCCCAGATGAGAACAAAATTGTTCAGTCATGCTTCAGTGCAATGTCTTCTTAGAAATATTGAAATTGTACAATCAGACACAAAGTGTTCACGTTTTTCAGTTTTCCCATTGGTTACCTGACAACATGTGATTTCTTTCAGTCAGTGCCTGCTACGACCAAGGGAACGCTCTTTATAACTTCTATTCCCTAGAGTAACTAAGCAGCTGTCTAATTCTGAGACTGATCAATGCAAGTACAAGTATAGGCTCATGGAAGGGAGAGGGAAAAAGATCTTGGGGTTGTACTGTATAGTTCAATGAAAGTGTCAACTCAGTGTGCTGCAGCAGTGAAAAAGGCAAACTCTGTGTTAGGGATGGTTACGAAAGGGGCTGAGAAGAAAATGGCTAATATTGTAATGCCCTTGTATAGATCTATGGTGCGGCCTCATTTGGAATACCGTGTACAGTTCTGATCAGCATATCTCAAAAAGGACATTGCAGAGCTGGGAAAAGTACAGAGGAGGGCAACCAAGATGATTAGGGGGTTGGAGCACCTTCCCTATAAGGAAAGGCTGAAGAGCCTGGGACTTTTCAGTTTAGAAAAGAGATGACTAAGGGGGGACGGACACTATTTTCCCACTTATGGAGGATTATTATTATTCTTTATTTAGTTCTTTAAAAAAAAGAAAAAAGAAAAACATGGGGGAAAGCTCAAAATCCAGCAACTTAATTTGTTTTTTTAAAAATAGAAAGAAAACGGTATACATAAAGTAGAGAAAAAATATAACACTAATGATGGCAGATTGAAACATACCTTTCTATTAGAAGTTTTCATCTATCAAGTCCATACACAATTGTCATCCATATGCCATGTGTTCAAATATTGATAGAGTTCTAAGGTCCTTGATCCACTGATTTACCAGAGAGGAGGTGGGCTCTTATTTTCCAGTGTTGTAATATGAGTCTTTTAGCTGTAGTAAGGGCAAAGAGGATCCATTTTTGTTAACCACTGGTTAGCCTGCAAGAGATGGAAAGATAATTTAAAAGTATATAAACATCGTTGAAAATCATTTAACATTCTAATACATAATTTATATGAGTTAATTAACTGTTAATATCAGTTAATTAACTGTTGTAGCTCACATTTGTAATGTTAGGAGAACTTTGGAAAATGCAGTCCGTCACCTACAGTCTTACATAGTAAAGGTTATTTTACCTCCTCTGCACACCGCCAGTTTCTAACTACCCCGTTCTATTGCATGAGTAGACCTGGCCCACTTTTAAGATTACCTCCGGAACCTGGTGCTGAAAGGATGCCGGAAATAATGGGATAGTCCAGTTAGGACCAGTGTTCCCTCTAAGCTGAGTTAGTGTGAGCTAGCTCACAGTTTTTTAGCCTCCGGCTCACACATTTTTGTTTCGGCTCAGGAAAGATGGCTCCAGAGCAAACTAATTGATGTAGGAGCTAAATGGCTCGCTCACAACTTTAGCACCAGGAGCTCATAAAGTAGAATTTTTGCTCACAAAACTCCACAGCTTAGAGGGAACATTGGTTAGGACTAGTAAGGCCAGTTTTGAGAACTGCGTTGGGTACTACAGTTCAAGAAATTCCTTCAGAATTGGGAAGGATTCAGCAAGGGATCTATAGGTGAGAGAGACCCCAGAAGTCTATCCACCTGATTAGTACAAGGCAGCTTCATATTGGTAACGATTATCCTTACTTGCTTGTGTTCTGTAGTGGTGCTACTGGATTGGTAGTCACCCTCTGCAGACCCTTTTCTGCTTGTGGTATAATGTGATCTAGACAGAGCGAGCTGACCTAACTCTTTCATGGCTGGTGTGTGAATTTTTCAGTCTAGTTGTAGCAGAGTAGGACCAATGTCCTTGTGATCCATTTCAGCTCTATTCTCCAAATCGCAGAAAACATTACAAAGAGCAAGAAGCTAGTACAGAGTGTTCAAAGCATTTATTGCTCTCCCCACCCCAAGCATTTATATCTTTTTTAATAATCGGGGGGGGGGAACCTGGCTAATTCTCACCAGCTGCAGCGTATTTAACATCTTGCCGATGATGCTAATTCAGTTAGAAGCCAGCAGGTGATGCTCAAGTCAAAAGCAGGAGCTATTTAATATCGTCCTCTCACCTAATACACTGTAAGGAGTTGAGTCACACTAAAATCATTATGCCTCAAAGATGTCTTTTACCCACAATGACTCAGCCAAAGGCCCTTTTCTTTTCTTCGCCCCTTAATGCAATTTGATCCGTGGAGGACTGCAGAATGGAACAAAAAGGAGCGACAGATCTGTTGTTGTCCATACTAATCTACCACTAGATGTGACCATCAAAGTAACATCAGAGGGAGACAGACATCAAGATTATAAACCAGCATGGTTGTGGGTAGTCTCTAAACTCCTTGACGTTTAATGAGTTCTAGGAAATAGACAAGTAAGAGAACTGAAACCTAGGATAAACCCTCAGGCGGCTATATTATATTCCAGTGATACTCTAGATCTGGGCACCGTTGATTTTGCCCCCCTGAAACTTCTGGGGTTCCATCTGGTTAAATGCTTAATACTGAAAGCTGGGTCCTTCAGAAAAAAAACCCTACTAATTCTAGTAGTGGCACACAGTAGACTTAATTCTGATACAAAATGAGATACTAAAAAGAGCAAATTTATAATCCAGTCCTGTAAAAGTTTCATTAAGTGAACATCCCATTTTGTTCACTGTTTAATTTCTTCTTTCTTTCTTTCTTTCTTTCTTTCTTTCTTTCTTTCTTTCTTTCTTTCTTTCTTTCTTTCTTTCTTTCTTTCTTTCTTTCTATTAGTTACATTTATACCCCTCCCTCCCTGCAAACGGGCTCAGGGCGGCTTACAAAGGTCGGTACAATGTACCTGATCTCCATAAAACATTTAAAACATTTTAAATAAATTAAAACAGTCATACAGTTAAAATACTCTAGTAGTTAGTGCTCACAGTCTTAGTCGATATTTCATTAGCTTAAGTGGCAATCTCCAAGATGTACCCCCAAATGGTTAACAAATGGTTGAATAAAATAATTGTTTACAAATATAACTTGATTATGTTGCAGCACAGAACTAAAGCTACCACACAGGTCAGCAAGGGCAGAAACATATATGAACATAGAAAACTTCTGTATAGTACTGAGTCAAGCAATTGGTCCATCAAACTAGCTGTTAATGTACTTTGGGTGAAAGTAGCTCTCCAGGCCCTGAGGTAGAGAAAAGCCTTTTCCAGTGTCGACTAGCTTTAAGTAGAGACACCAAGGATTGAATCTGGGATCATCTGCCTGTAAAAACTATGGCCCATTCTGTGTCTAGCATTTGCTCTGCTGTTTTGCCAAACCCATGTTGGAACAGAAATTCCCCTCTACACTGCATGCCACTTTCACTTGCCTGATTGTCGGATTTTATGGCAGTGTCCAGACTGCATGCATTTTCACTTCCTTTGATCTCTCAGGTTTTATGGTAGCCATCTGCATAGATTTATGGTCATTTTATGGCCATTCAGGGGTGACTCTGCAGTCAGTATGGCCATTGACCCAGGGTATCTGAATGTGGTTTTGAGCCACATCTTTTTCTGTTCCAGTGTGGGTTTGGTAAAACAACGGAGAGAATGCTAGATGCCGAATGGGCCAATGTTTCACCACCACGCCATGGCCCTCTCCCTGCTCATGCCATTATTACATCACTACATGATCCTCAGGGCTCCAGTGTGGAGTACAAGTTAACGTTTTTAAAAATGAAAAGCAAATTAAGCCAGTTATTGCATACTTTGCAATTCAGATCACATGCCTGAAGTTGAACAAGTAAGTTGAAAGTAACAAATATATCTAAACACAAGATATCATTAAAATAAATAATATTCCTATCCTTTTAGAGTTCAGCAATTATTTACAATGTCATCCTCTTAATACATTTTCATTCTATGAGAGCTTATGACTGATCCCTTGCAAACGGTTTCATAAACTGTTAATTGCATGGTCCAGTTCTGCAGCTCTGTCCTTCCAAGTTTTGCGGTAATTATTTTGGAAGTATGTATTAAGGAAATAAGAAGAGACCTGTCTGGCAATGGTCCCTCTAAGCTGTGGAGTCTTGTGAGCAAAAAGTCTACTTTGAGAGCTACTGGCATTAACATTGTGAGCAAGCGATTTGGCGACTGCATAAATTAGTTTGCTCTGGAGCTGTCCTTCCTGAGCTAAGAGAAAAATGTGTGAGATGGAGGCTAAAAAACTGTGAGCTAACTCACACTAGCTCAGCTTAGAGGGAACACTGCATCCTTTCTGCATTTGCCTGCCACTCTGGATTTTCTCTCAGTGTTTGAGTCAAGGCAAAACAGCACCCAAATAATCCGGGGCAACAGCAGGCTGGAACCAGGCTGACCACTGAAGGGAGCTGATGTAATGCAGAATGGGGGGGAACTCAGAATAAAAAGAAGGTTGAACTCTATTTTAGTGCCGAATTGGGGGGGGGGAGATCCTGGATTAAAAAGAAGGCAGAATTCAATTTTAGTGCAGAATTGCTTGGAGGACACCACGGTGAACATGGATTAAAAGGAGAGTGCAGAAAGGGCCAGGTTAGGCCCAAGGTTAGTGGATACCTGGTTACTCTGGAGGGGCAGTTACTGGGCACAGATGCCAAGGGCTTCTTCTGATTGTCGCCTCCTAGCACTGGTGTTCAGAGGCTCACTGCGTCTAAATATGGAAGTTCCCTTTTGTCACCACGGCTAGTAGCCATTGATGCACCTGACCTCTCTGTTTAAAGCCATCTATGCTTGTGGCCATCACGATGTCCATTGTAGTGACTGCCAGGGGACACAGGCGACAGCGAGCACAGATAGCTTTAAAGGGAGAAAAGACAGATTCACCAAGGTTAGGCCCATTAGTTCAATTACTCATTGAGTAAGGAAGAAAAAACATGTTTTTTCAGTCCCACTGTGCTTAACTTCTGTGTGATTTTGAACTGGTCAGTTAAATCCTGAACTATGAGTAGACTTTCACCGATCTGAAGATATTTTGAAAGCCACAGCTAGATACAAGTGGCTGTCAGAGTAATTCAATTAATGTATTTGATATTTAATAGTAGTAACTTTTGGACACAGCTATTCTCACAATCCTTTACAATGGAAAGTTAAAACAATTAAAACATCAGAAAAATTAGCTTTTATATAAGAGAGTGCGCTGCTTAATGAATGGAGATGGATCCAGGTACACTAGACACTGCCTAGTTGCTGCCTCCCCTCTTTTGGATGGACTCAGTAGGGGCAGCTGGTAGTTGGAAGAAGGTCCCTCATTGGCAGCTCAGTCCAGGCATGATGGGATGCTTAGCTGTTGCCTTCCCTCCTCTGGATGAACTCACTGAATGCCACTGGAAGCTGGAGACACAGTGTGCCATGGGTGATAGGGTAGTTCTGGGAAAGGCCTCTAAAATCACCACATGTGTTGACAACAAATCTTTAGAAGAGAACATTTCCACACAGTAAAAAAAAGGTCCTTTACGGGAAACCACTGTTCTACCAGGCTTTCAGCTCCTACCACTGACACTTAAGGTATGGAAGAGAGTGGAAGCCCATTCCTGTCGTATAGCTGATTCTTCTGGGGAAATAACATTAACTCTGAATGAGATACTATAGCTCATTAGAAGAGCACACGTTTTATACATAGAAGGTCAAAACTCCATTCACTGATGTAACAGGGCTGGCACCTTGGAGAGCTACTGCCAGTTGAGTTTGTTCCAGTTGCCCTCAGTTGTTCTGCGGCTGCCTATGGACAGAAATCTCATCATAAGCATTAACATCTAGTTCTAGTGCAGGTCAGCTTAACCCAAACAACTTCAGCTGTGGGTGGAAAGGTGACCTTGGAGTTCCGCTTTTGACTACCAAGCTCCCTCTGAGATCAAAGAAAGGGAACATGACAAGATGTATAGATAACTGAAGAAAAGCTGCAGTGCCAGTGGAGCAGGGCTGCTGAATCCAGTCCTCTGAGATGTGCAGCAGTGCTTACACTTTACCATAATAGATGCTTTAGAAATGCTGTTGCGAAGTTCTGCAGTTTATTTTTACAACATTCATCAAGCAGACTATAAAAAAGGCAGGAGGAGGAGAATTCAACCCCTCCCTGACCCTGAATTAATAAGGATGGCAGACTCTACTTTTGCTTCAGAACATTTGATTTGTCACCCAACTTATTTGCCAGTGTCCAACTTCATAAGCTTTCAAGAAGCCACCAGGACCGAGCACTAAACAGATGGGAAATAATCTCTTTCCAATAATCCCAAAGCACAATTTTTATATGCCTTTCCAGTTAATTAATTTTGCTTGATAAAATAGATAAAATTAGAATGGAAAACACCAGCCGGTGAATCTGTGGGTGGGTGGGGGGACCAGGCCCGGAGAGGTAGAATGACTTGCCCAAGGTCAAAGAATGACTCTATGTGCTAATTAATGTCTAATCATCCATCTGTAAACACAGCCAAACACTTTAACAGATTATAACGGTAGGTGCCCTTGCTTGCATTAGAGAAACAATATTCTTGGCTCTTTCTTCCTTATTGCGACAACCACAATGTCTGCTCAAGGATCCCCACTGACTTGAATTGCCATCCAAAATCAGCCACCTATAGACTAAAAGAGAAGGGAGGGACAAAATAGGGAGGGGAAAACCCCAATGATAGCAATTACTACATTTATTGCAAAGTGACTGCTGTGATTTCAGTGTAATCAGCAGCCCAGGTGTAACCTCTTGGCTGCAGCTCCTATGATCCAACTGAGGTCCACTGAGATTGTCCAAACATCTTGCCAAGCCTCTTCCACCCTATTAGCCCTTACATGTTGTATGGGATAATTGATGGTTTCCAAGGATCATTCTATAAGATGCTAGAGTGCAACTCAAACGAAAATCATTACCAGTCTCCTAGAATTATGTATAATTTCCAGGTTACAGAGATGAGTTCCCCTGGAGAAAATGGCAGCTTTGAAGGGTGAGCTGTATGGCCCTATACCCTGCTGACGCCCCTCCCCTCCTCAAACCCTCCCGTCCTCAGGCTCCACCCCCGAAATCTCCAGGTATTTCCCAACCAAGAGCTGGCAACCCCAACCTGGCCCCAGTCTGGTGGTACATGCTTCCGATTGAGATCAGGGCCCTGCAAGACCTGTTACAGTTTCACAGGACCTGCAAAATGGAGCTCGTCCGCCAGGCCCTTGATTAAGGCAGTGGGCATATACCAGCTGGCTTCCTTATTATTGCTGCTACATGAGACCACTATGGCTTGGCACTGGCTCACTCATTTCCCAGCTGCAGGATTTGAAACTGAATATACCGCACTGCCCACTTTAAATGTTTAAAACTGGTTTTATTGTATTAATTTAATATTGTTATTTATTGTCTGGTTGACTTATTTTAAGATTGTATTAAATTTATTGTTGTGAGCCACCCTGAGCTTGCTTGTGGGAAGGGCGGGATATAAATCAAAATAAATAAATACATTTCTTACCATTTTGGTTTAGCGTACCTGCTGAGCATGTCACGCAATGGCGCTGGCATGACAAGGCCTAAAAGGATCATGGCCTAAAACATCTCACACATGCACACCCCTTTTAACATCCTGCCTGATGAAGAGTTCAAGAATGCTTGAAGTTTTGTGCCATTGTGGTTGGCCCTGATAAAAGGTATTATGTGGCTTCTGTTTGTGGATTTCACTTTGGACCAATGATGCTCATTGTAGCCTCTTTCTACTTGATTCTTGGGTGGGGGAACCATTTTTAATACAAGATTTTTACCCTACCTTTCTGCTTCCACAGGGCCACCAAGGCAACTACTAAATTAAAACTTCATCTTAAAAGTCATTAAAATCAACACACAAATATATAATTAAAACCGATAGTAAAACAGAGCTTAAAGTAAATACACAATATAAAAACAACAGTTAAAACACTGGGAATGAAGGAGGGATCACTGAGGGAATGCCTAGCAATACAAAACAAAAATGGTCTTGACCCACTGGTGGTAGATGGCAACAGGCAAAACTGCCTGGAGAGTTCCAGAGTTTTGGCATATAAAGGCATATAAGGCCTATAAAATAGAGAGAGAGAGAGAGAGAGAGAGAGAGAAGAAAAAGAAGAAGAGATTGGATTTATACCTCACCCTTCACTACCCAAAAGAGTCTCAGAATGGGGCTGAGAGAGCTCTTTCAAGAACTGCTCATGAGAGAACAGCTCTGAAAGAACTTGTCATTGGCCCAAGGTCAAACCAGCAGCTGCATGTGGAGGAGTGGAAAGCCTTCAGAGAGTGGAAAGTGCATGTAGAAAGCCTTCAGAGCTCACTCTGGGAGCTCAGTCAAGTCAGGCGGCTCAACTCGACTGAGCTCCAAAGGCCTATAAATGCCTTCGGAGGTCACTTCCTGGTGGGGCTGCAGCCCCACAAATTTCCCAAACCATGAACTGGTTCATGAAATGGAGAAGTTCACGGAAGTTCACAGTTCAGGGTCTGTGAAAACTCTGAACCTCCACGAACCTCCATTTTTCCAGGTTTGTGCCCATCCCTAATGGCAATATAAGGCAACAGGCAAATCTGCGCAGGGAGAGAGTTCCAGAGTTTGGTACCACTACTGAGAAGGCCCTCTCTCAGGTGGGGCAGCTGAAGCAGGACCTCTGAAGATGACCATAGTAGTTAGGTAGGTTCATAAGGGAGTAAATAGTCCTTCAGGTTATGCTGGTCCCACCAGGTCAGCACCAACTCGCTGAGTGGTGCACAGAAACAAACTAGAAGCTAGAATAGATGAGACAAGATTGGAATGATGTGGTCCCTATGACCACTTCAGTCACATGGCTGCAGCATTCTGCACCAATTGAAGTTTCTAAACACTTTTCAAGGGCAACCCTATGTACAGCGCAAAGCAGTAATCTAATCTAGATCTAATTTAGATACTATGTTGGAACCTAGCAGAATGTTCCAGTGACAATGGATAGTGTAAGGAGCACATTGCTTGATTAAGAAAGGAGTGAATTATAAATAGGTAAACGTTCCTGAAGTTATATATTTTCTAATTAAGATATACTCTTGGGCTAGATGACATGATTACAGAAATTTCTCTTGGTTGTGAGGAAATCACAATTCTTTTTTTTTAAAGGCCCCTCCTGACAATGTGTCAGGCCCATTCAGCAACGATATGATCTTGTGGTGTCCCTTCCACAGGTAGCATTTTAGGATACTGCAGATGTACATATGTGCAACTCCTGCAGCCAATATCACCACCAGTTCCCAATTAGAGTGAGCGCTTTGGAATAATGCCTCTTTTCACCTCTTATGGAAGAAAGAAAGTGTGGGAGTTTTCTATACCATATGATATTTCTATACCATTCATGAGGAAATTTGACAATTGGGAATGGAGGACTCTGAGCTGCAATGATAAGCTTGTCTGTACTACCATTAAAATGAATGAAGTGCTGGTTCTTCCCTTTAAAGCCCTTCATGAACTGGGGGACCTGCTTATCTACTCAACCACCTTTCCCCATGTGACCCCATGCACTCACTAAGGTTATGGGAAGCCTCACTTTTGCCAGTCCTCTTTATTTGGCAGGTGTCTGCCCATCCACAGCCTGAATGCACTTGTTTTCAGTGGCCACACCTACACTTTGGAACAGCCTGCCGAATATGGTATAGAAAGCTCCCATACTTTCTTCCATAAAAGGCAGAAAAAAGAAATTAGTCCAAAGTGCCTTTGGTGGAAGGAACTAATGAATGTCTCTGAGTGGCAGCTGGTGGTGATATTGGTGGCAGGAGTTTCAGTTTTAATCTGACGTACTTGATGCAGTTTTAATTTCATTTATGTGTTTTGAACTGTATATGCTTACATTTTGTAAGCCACCTCGGGTATTGTGGAAAAGAGGATATAAAATATTTAAAATAAACAGGGTTTTTAAAAAATCAGATTCATTAGCACTAGCCATGCCCTAAGCATTTACTGTGCACAGTGTTGTGCTGTATTTTGCTACCACATGATAAATTTGTGGCACTAGCTCGTTACAGCAAGGCACGGCTCTTAATTGTCTCTTAACAAATTTGTACCTCGTGGCATTTAGAAGGCTGTAGGCAATTTAGAGATTCTTCAAGGAAGCTTAGCCCCACTAGCCATCTCCCCTGAAAAGGAAACCCATGGTCTAAAAGTCATTTGGGTTTGGAGGCTGCTGGAAGGGAAGCATATGATTGCCCTTTCCTTTCTCTTCTGTCTGTGGAGCTGCACTGATGGAAGAGTCAAAAGGAAGAGCCAAAATAAGCTTCAAAGGCAGGTAATTACAAAACAAAATGCAAAGCAGTCTCCCTTATCAGCTGCATGAGGACATAACCTTGAATGACAGAGAATGTGTTTAAGAGATCTACTGATAATATTCAAATATCTTGTTTTAAATTAAAAGACAACAGAGTTCCTTTATCAAATTATTATCATCATCTGTTAGAGACAGGATCTACTATAACATAGGACCAGATGTGAAAAGATGCTAGGCATAATGATCAAGGTTCCCAACACTGTCCTGACAAATGGCAGGAGATTTTGGATCTGGTGCCCGGGGAGGGAAGATTTGGGGGATATGATGGTACTTGTCGATGATGCTCTAGGCCACTTCTCCTAGTTTTTATAATAAAGAGTAGGCTAAATTCCTGGACTGTCACCTTGTGGCAGGCATTTTTTCCCCCTCCCACTCTTAGGAGGAAAAAATAATTGGGGCTGCGGGCAGGTAGTTCCCCCCGGCAGGTGGGTAAATGTGAGAACTAATAATGATTAACAGTGTTACTGGAAACAACGATTTTACAGCATTCTTGGACTTCTGAAAATTACTAAAAATATCCCTAGATTGTGATGTTTTCTTTTTATAGTTAATACAATACACTGGATTGGTTCCTATGAACTGAGTAGAAAACAGTACTTCTTACTAGAAGAAGAAGAAGAAGAGATTGGATTTATACCCCGCCCTTCACTACCCAAAGGAGTCTCAGAGTGGCTTACAAACTCCTTTCCCTTCCCCTCCCCACAACAGACACCCTGTGAGGTAGGTGGGGCTGCGAGAGCTCTGACAGAAACTGCTCTTTTTCAAGACAGCTGTGCCAGAGTTATGGCTTGCCCAAGGTCATCCAGCCAGGTGCAAGTGGAGGAGTGGGGAATCAAACCCGGTTCTCCCAGATTAGAGTCCTCGCACTTAACCACTACACCAAACTACCCTCTGCACTCCCCCCAAAACTCCTTCTGTGGCTTGGGAAGCTCTCTGCAGCATAGGGTACTGCAGCTTGATTATAAACCTGCTGCGATCACCACTATCTTCTTCAGCTCTTTCATTAACGTGGCATGAATGCACCCTGTTCTTCCTACAGTCTTGTTCAGTTTATCCGACCGTGTATCTGAAGGAAAGCAGGTAGTGTTTCTGAAGCAGGTAGTGGAGTGGTGCAGGAGGAAGATGGGAAAGCCCGTTCCATAAACAACAGCTTCTCATGGTTTACTGGATCCAACGCAATCAAATACCAAACTTGATTAACCCAGTTTTACCCTGCAAGTAAACCTTTTGAATACTGATTCTCTGTAATTAGACTTCTTGCTGTGATTAATAAATTAAAAACCAATTCAATCTTTGTTCCATTCCCCCATATATTCTAATACTATGACTGATTAATGAAGAGGGGTCCTAATTGCTGTGAATTTAATTACAGCACTGGCTATCCTTTTAATGCATGCATCTTATAATGGTAATTAGAAAAATAGTTCACAAGTGCTTGCCATCTTTTTACATATACACCTGAAGGGGAAAAAAACCCCTACAATTATATAGGTAGATCTAATCAATAAAACTGGTAAGATTGAATCCATTAATCATCTATTTGTAAGCCCTCCTCTGTTCCCAGACTCAAGGAGAGGTTTCTACCTCGCTTAGAAAAGTTGCCTTTTGTTGTAGTTTTGAAAGACGGCAATCTGCCAAATTATGTTTACCCACATTGTGATAGTTGATTTATTAGAACATCACCAAAGTTTACAATAACAATCTGCCACAGAGTCACAGACCATAATTTTTTTTAGTACCATATTTTGAAAGGGGTTACATTTTAAAAGACACAAGAGGATAACTTTAGGATTGATGGGTAGCTTGGGGCATACCTCGATTCATTTGTAAAATGACTTCTTTCCAGTATTTTTGAGTGAGGCATTGTCACCACATATGTAAAAAATCTGCTGAACTATCACATTTCAAATATTTATTATGGCTAATCTTATATATTCTATTCTGTCTATTAGTGGTTAAATACCAGAAACATAACAGCTAATATGATTCTGTCATATGTTTGTGCAAATAGGATTGTCTGGTCCTATAGTAAGTTTTCTTTTCTTTTCTGAAGGTCAGATATAATCAAGTTAATTTTACATAAATGGTATTTGTAGGAGCATACACAGTGGGATGTGAAATGTTTTGATACATTTGTGTATGTAGCATACACTTGTGAACATGGTTTCATTTTTACTACGTTTTATATATATCTTGAACGTGCAAATTAATTGCATCCAGAACTTTCCCAATTTTCCCCCCAGTGTATATAATGATCACCTACAGATTAAGGTCTGATACATCTGTATACTAATAGTAAAGTCAGCCTTTTCTGAGAATACTTAAATCAGTGATTGGAGCTGTGAATGGGCAAGACAGATCTTTCTACAAGTCTGAAAAGGGCCCCAAATTTGCAGAAAAATCTGTAATCTAAAAAAAAGGTTAACCCCCCCCCCAATGATAAAAGGAATGGCTGAAGCTTTAAGAAACAGAAGCCCTCAGTGGCTTCTGCTAGGCAAGCACAACTTTTCAGGCTCGATTTCTGTAAGTAAAAAAGCAGAGAGAGAAGGCAAAGTATACATGAAGTAAATAATAATAAATACAGATGAAGATGAGAGGAAGACAAAAGATAGGTTGGTAAATGGCTGAGAAGAGAATGAAGTAGAGAAAGGCGATACGGGGATTGCTAGGAGGAAGGAAGGGAAAAATAATGTGGGGGGATGAGGGGAAAGTGAAGTGCCCTCCCACAAGTCCTTCAGGGCCCAGTGGCCTTGGAAGTGGGCCCAGTGGCTGGCACCACACAACTGACCCACAGTTTTCCTAGGTAGAGGCTGCTGGGGCAAGACCAGGAAAGCTAAAGATGGGGGGGGAGATAAGGGTAGATTGGTTGTGAAGGACAGAAGGAAGCAGGAAAAGGGGTTTTCAGGGAAGGGAAAGTGGAAATACTGGGGGAGGGGGAAATGATATGCCTTTCACAAGTCCTTGTGGGTTCCCACTTGTAGATCATAAAGGACACATGCACAAATCTCAACAACCCTCTGTTTGTTTGTGTCAACCCCAAACATGCATTTTCTTCCTTGACTCCCTTCCAAACCTGCAGAGCACATCTGAAAGCTTAATCTCATCCCACAGTTCTATGCTGGAATGATTTAGAATTCGCTTTTACTTGGAAGAAATCAACTCCAATTTGTTCAGATTCCTACATTCAGATGTTATTGCAAAGTAGAACCTTCAATCTAGGATTGCCAAGGCTAGCAACTGGAGGGAGGGCTGTGGACAGGGACATGGGTGGTAGGAATGACTTTGCTAAAATCACCATTGCCAATGGGATGTACCACAGAGTTTTATCATAAAGTATCCTGCAATTCTTAGAGGTATCCTTTGTCCCTTATGGGTTGTACCTGAAAGTGATGTAACAACATTGGCAACATTGTGTTTTTTCCTTTCATTTTTCTCCATCCGCCACATGGAATATATGAGCATACCAAACAAGCCATGTATGTTGGCTTCACAAACTGAGATTTTGTTATGTTAACATGCATGACGTTACCTTATACTGAATTAAACTATTGGTCTATCAAGGTTAGTATTGTCTCCTGACTGTTAGCAGTTCTGCAGGTCCAAGGGCAGAGATCTTTCCCATTACTTACCACCTGGTCCTTTTAACTGGAGATCCTGGGGATTACACCTGGGACTTCTTGTATGCAAAGCAGATGTTCCACCACTGAGTCACAGCCCTTCTTAAACCCACTGCCAAATCTAAAGATAAATGACTTGCTTATAGCTGCTCTGATAGTTTTAGCAAGATATCAAAAGTGGCCTAAAATGTCTTTCATTTCAGAACTTCTGAAGATAGTGATGGACACTGCAGAAACAGAGAAATCAGTTTCAATAATGCATATTTGAAATGCTTTTTATCATTAGTGACTTTCTGGATAAATGAACTCCGTTTATAAAAGATTGGAACAGCTACTGTCAGGCTATCCCTTTGGACCTCAACGTATTTGCAATTTGAGCAAAGGCAGCGGGGAAACAATTGGTTGCATGACAATTGAACCCCCACATCTCAGGCATACACCCCACCCAAACCACTAGTTCATTTTAAAAATGCAAAACCAGAGCTAGACCATGCATATAAATACTTTCCTCTCTGATTGAAGAAAGTAAAAGATATTTCCCTTCAGGGAATGATCTGCACATGAATGCAAGGTTCTGGACGCAAGAAGGCAAACTTTCTTTTCTCCCTGGCCTTGTTGAAATGCCTGACACGAATAGGCAGGCCTGATTAGAATCTATATATACTATCCCATTAGGAATAGATGAGACAGGAAAGATGGTAAGGAAGAAATTGCTTCCAGTGACAATTTATGTGGTTATTCCCCATTTCCCCAACCCTCCCAGTGTAGCATAAAACATTTCTTCTAGGAAATAGATGCATCCCTGGCTTCAGAAACCACTGGGCACATTGTTGAGATGTCCAAAAAGAATTTAGTATAGAAGTCTGGGAACTTTGTTAAGTTCTCTTCTACATGCACATTAATAGAGTGCCAACTCCGTCCCACCCACCCATTAGTGAATCCATCTAGTTCAACCCTTGGGTCAAAGGCTGCAAAGAATGATTTAACTAAGAACATGTGTCTGTTGTCCTGAAAAAGTGCAAACCTTTTTTTGGCAAGGCCCTGATTTTCATAGGGAAAAAATGCACTGAAGGAAAGCTTGGCTAGTGATAATTGCACCAGCTCTGACGGGGAGTTTCCAGAAATGTTCCATGAGCTACATCTGTACTGTGGAGCTGTTAGATTTTTGGATGTGCAAGAAAATCTCTGTTGGTTGCTCCATGTGAAATTGTATGGGGAAAGGGCAAACTGAGATACTAAGAGAGCTTTCACACACACTGAATAATGCACATTCAATCTAACATCAATGTACTTTGCAACTGCATTATACTGTGTGAAACAAGAAAATCTCCTTGCAAATGATTCCTAAAGTGCATTGAAAGTGTGTGCTTCACACACTTGAGTAATGCACTTTCAATCTACTTTTGATGTGCTTTGCAACTGGATTGCCCGGAGTTGTGGGCTTGGGTGCCATCAATATGCCGATGAAACCGAGCTCCATCTGACGTTGGGTGGCCGGTCGAACTCCGCCCCGGATGACCTTCATTGGGTGTTACAGGCCATGGCTGGTTGGCTCAGACTGAGTTGGCTGAAACTAAACCCGGCAAAGACGGAAGTCCTGGGTCTAAGTCGGATCGGTTTGGGGTTGGGGCTCCCTCTCCCAACCTTCGATGGGGCCCCTTTGGTGCCAGCGCCGGAGGTTAGGAGTTTGGGTGTGCTCCTGGACTCCTCTTTAATGATGGAGGCCCATGTGTCAGCCACTGCCAAGTCGGCCTTTTACCATCTTCGGCTGGTGCAGCAGTTGGTCCCTTTCCTAGACTGTGATGACCTGGCCACTGTGATCCATGCGACGGTTACCTCGAGGCTAGACTACTGTAATGCTCTCTACATGGGGCTGCCTTTGTCACAAATTTGGAAGCTGCAGTTAGTGCAGAATGTTGCACTACACTCACTTTTTTATCGTCATATATTAAGAGGAGCCTTAAGTAAAATTTGGAATGAGATAAAAGATAGATTTTATAAGAAGACACCAAGATGGGTTTCCCCTCTAGAAGCACTAATAAAACCTTCACTTTTGTCAATAAGTAAAAAAGCAAACTATCAAATATTACTTGAAAGAAATGATAAATTAAAAACAGAAGAGAAACTACTGCGTGAACATCAAATTAATTTAATGTGGTGGGAGCGCTCTCTACTGCAAGATAGATATGGTAAAGATAGGCTAAGAGGTCTTGAAGATCAAAATTATCAACTCGATAAGATCTGGTTATCATCAAGTGATAAATTAATTCAGAAACTTTATAGATTCTTATTAGAGGACTACGAGTATGATGAAATTATTTAAACTACAATGCTTTCATGGATGAAAGATATGGGAAAAAACATAGAAATAAAACAATGGGATAAAATATGGAAATCTGTAAAGTACATGAGAGCTGTATCGTATAAGGAAAATATCTATAAAATGTTCCATAGGTGGTACTGGTCCCCGGATAAAATAGCAAAGTGTTATCCTAACACATCCAATAGATGTTGGAAATGTAAACTGAATGTAGGGACCTTTTACCACATGTGGTGGAAATGCAGTAAAATACAAAAATATTGGGAAATGGTATAAAAATTATTTTAGAAATTTTGAATTTAGATGTTTTATTAACACCTGAAATATATTTCTTGAATAGAATTCCAAATGGCCACTCAGTGCATGATGTATATTTATTAATGTAATAACAGCTGCTCAAATATTATTGGCAAAAAACTGGAAAACAGATAAAATACCCTCAAAAGAGGACTTAATATTTAAACTCTTAGAACTTGCACAAATGGATAACTTGATAAAAGCATGTAACAGATTTATAGACTGTATAATTTTATGTAATCTAGGAAAATGAAATGTTTTTATTTAAAAAAAATATGAAAAATAAACACGGGGAGGAATGAATCTATACACAAATGCTAGAACTAATCAAGAATAGCAAATCAGAGCCTCTAAACACTGCCCTCAGATGATGAACCCCTGATTTTGTTTATAAATTTGCTAGGAATGATAAGGCACTTTGTTGCTGATCTTTCCTGGAGGTGACAGAAGAACACAGCACTACCAATCAATAGGCCAAAGCCACTTTTTTATTTTTCTTACTAGGATGATTTCAGTGAGAGCGGGGTTCAACTATGGCTCCAGGCCTACAGTGGCATGAAATTCAATCCAAAACTGAATTCAGTCCATCATAAAATTAAAATTGATGTTCTCAAATTAGTATGAAAACGTCTCAGAATCTGATTTTATTTTTATTTATTAAAATCATTCTGCTTTCCTGCTTTAAAAAATGAGGCCACAAGGGAAGATGCACAAACTGGATACCTGAAAAACAACCCTAGTCTAAAATAATGCCCCGCTCCAATTCCCTGCCATTGGCCAAGGGGACCTGGCAACCCTAAATCCATTTAAACCTCTGAAAAACAGCCACAAAAAAAACTTTGCAATTAGAGCTGCAGTGGCTCAAGTGGTTAAGACGCTGAACTCAGGCTGTGGAAGGTCGATAGTTCAGCAGTTCGAGACCCGAGTGTGCCGCATGATGGAGTGAGCTCCCATCTCTAGTTCCAGCTCCTGCCAACCTAGCAGTTTGAAAGCAAGAAATTGCAAGTAGATAAATAGGTACCACTTCAGTGGGAAAGTAACAGTTTTCTGTGCGCCGTGGTGTTTAGTCATGCCGGCCACATGACCACGAAAATGTCTTTGGACAGCGCTGGCTCTTTGGCTTTGAAACGGAGATGAGCAACGCAACCCTAGAGTCAGATTCGACTGGCTTTTGAGCAAGGGAACGTTTACCTTTACCTTTACATTCCTCAAAGGAACATCAAAACAAAATGCTGGCCTTCAGAAAACAGATTAAGTCCAAAGGGACGGCCTTAAAGATTTCAAGTTGAAGTGGGTTCTACAAGCAACGTGTCACTACAGAACAGGTCCTCCTTCTAGTTGATGCAATTTTTCTTCTGTCCATGAAGATACTCATAATAGAACCTCACCTGAACATCTCAATGCCCAGGGAGGCTCCTGTGAGGCATACCAGGATTCAGATAGTAGGACAGCAAGGAGAAAGCACTCCTAGGCAAATATTCTCTGCCTTCTCTTCTCAAAGAAACTCAGTTGTGACCAGTGTTCCCTCTAAGCTGAGTTAGTGGGAGCTAGCTCACAGTTTTTTAGCCTCCAGCTCACATGTTTTTGTCTTAACTCAGGAAGGATGGCTCCTGAGCACACTAATTTATGCAGCAGCCAAATCGATCGTTCACAACTTTAATGCCTGTAACTCACAAAGTAGAATTTTTGCTCACAAGACTCTACAGCTTAGAGGGAGCATTGGTTGTGACCCCTGAAAGCCCAGTCCTGGGGTCAAGGGAACCTCATGGGCAATATTACATGTGGCATGGGCAGAGGACATTTCGGGGGGGGAACGCGGGGGAACACAGTTCCCCCGGGTGAGGTACGGGACGGCGGGGCACATGACGAAGCCCCACCCCCTGCTTCCGGCCGCCCCGCTTCCGGCCCTCATTCAGCCAGGAGGAGGCAGGAGAAGAGGGAGGGTAAGTTGCTTCCTCCCTGCCTCTCCCCACCCCTGCCTGCCTGGGGCCAGGGAGGGCCTTCGCGGGGCTTCCTTGCACTCCCGCCGGCCTTGCAGGTCCACCGCCAGGCCCCTCATGGGGCTCGGCAGTGGAGCTGCAAGGCTGGCGGTGGCGGCCGGGACCGTTGGGGGCGGGGTGTGTGGCCTTATGACACATTTCCGGTGATGTCAGGGGGTGTGGCCTTATGACACACTTCCGGTGATGTCAGGGGGTGCGGCATATGCTAATGAGTTATGCTAATGAGTTCCCCTAGCTCTTTTTCTACGAAATGACCCCTGGGCATGGGGGAGAACTACAATGTGAAGAAGCAATCATCTCTACTGATCTGCATTCTTCAACTAGTGGTGATAATATCGTCCAGCCTCTCACCTCAAGTGCCTCCCCCTGCATCAACTTTGCACGTGGTCACAGAGAATTGCGGTGAGAAGAGGAAGGCACAGAGTATCTGCCTCTGCAAACGACTTCTATTCGTGCTTTGTAGGGTCCAACCCAGACTGTTGGGGAATCTAAACCAGCATCATCCAATTACAGTGTTATTTCATTAATTACAGCAATCACATGCTTATTTCCGATCTTCCTTGTATGGATCCCAGTGGTTAAAGTCTACATCATCAGTAGGAAATGCATCTTTTTCCAACTGATACTGTTTCTCCATCTAAAAACAGTAGCTTCTGGTTATGAGACAACACATGCTAATAGTAAAATATAATGTACTCAGTGTGTTTGTGAGATAATAGTTCATCATCATGCCAGAAGCTGTTTATAATAAAGGATGCTGTACACAGCAAGAGGGAATGGTAAATGCTACCAGCAATTTTTCAAACCTTGGAAGGGCTTACTTAGTTGGAGGCATGAGGGTACTTTAAAAAAAAACCCTGATTACCGTGTTAAATGGGCTGTAACTAAATAAAGGGTTGGATCCAGTCACGGGTGTTTTTTTTTTAATTCAGTCAATCTTGGCAAGTTTTCCTCTTCACTACAGCCCCCATCCCATATGCCTTTTGTCCATGCAGGTTCCATGATCCACACTAGAGCCTTTTTGGATGATCAAAGGAGACCCTTCACCCATTTTCACCAGTGAAAAGGCTTGTTGGATGCAACCCAGTGTTCCAAAAAGTACAATTCTGGAGGGGAGAGAGAGGAAATCTTGTCCGCATTCACCAGTCCAACGATAAGAAATGATATATTTAGTAAAAGCTCGCACATTGTCACAGTAGTTAGCAACTCTTTCAGTGGAAGAGGGATATTTTTTTTTTTTGCCATACCTTTGGAGTCGTCTTACACAGTTGCCAAAAATGCTGTTGGATCTTTTGATTCTCCCCTTGGCAACCAACAAGAGAGAGGGCTCCGTTCAATGCTTCCACTGAAGGATGGGAAAACTTCCCAGCTGCCCCCAAGCAGACTGCCTGCTGTTAACCAGAAGCTTGTTTTTTTTAAACATATATGCCAAACCTTAAGGAAAGCTGATTTGATGCTTGGCTTGTAGAAATTGACATATGTTCAAATCATTCACAGAAAGCTCATTCAGAGTGGATCAAGATTTTTAAAACAGGGGGAGGGGCGGCCATTTCTACAAGTTGATGCACCAATTAGGGTTTTCATTTGCAGGGTCTTTCTACTGAAGTCATGAATGTTTGGTTTGTTGAATTTCGCTAATAAATGTGCATGAAGCATTTCACTTCAAGCATTTCACATATGTTATGTAACTTCTAAGTTACTGTTCTATTATTTCATTAAAAATAGCTTTCTTCTCCTTTCTCAGAATGTTACTCCATTAACAGCATACACAACTGACACATTTCAGACCAAAAATGTATTTAACTTCACCTATGGAAACATCTAAAGTTCCATTTCCCAAAGCAACTGACAGCATTGAAAAGGTCAATTATGATTTGTCTCTGCTATCGTTTTAGTATTAGCGGGGGGAAAGGGGGGGAACTGTGACAATTTAGCGCTTAATGTTATATTCATAAATCATAATATACAATGACAAAAATGAACAATATATATAGTGAATGTAGACGGTGGTCTCCGGAATGGTGTGCTGTTTCGACAACGATCTTCTTCTGAACAAGGATGTGTATATAAACTGTCTTTTAATAATTCATTTCTCTTGGTGACGTATTGAAAATATCACTGCTGATTCACTTCATCATAAAGCTATGCTTACAGCTAGGTTCTTCAATGGGCTATAGTTGCTGAATTGTTAAAGGACAGTTTATGTACACATCCTTGTTCAGAAGAAGATCGTTGTCGAAATGGCACACCATTCCGGAGACCACCGTCTACATTCACTATACATATTGTTTGGTTTTTGTCATTGTATATTATGATTTATGAATATAACATTAAGCGCTAAATTGTCACAGTTCCCCCCCCCCTTTTTACGCTGGTCTTATTACTGTGCCCATCCTTGTGACTATCATTTTAGTATTAAATAGTGTCTGCTTGAAAGTTAATGCAATACATTTCACTCAGCGTTTGTATCTGGGACTTGCTAAGGATCTTTGTGAGGTGATTAGGATTTTGCTTCTGTGGAAAAGGACAGGTTTCCACTACAGTTGTACAGAGAGACAAACATGAAACCTCAAATTAGCCCATGGCTCAGGCACCATACTTTTGTTAAATGGAGAGGTCAAGGTTGCTTCTGTGAGAGGCGTTTTAGGGTTATTTTTCTATTTCCCATTTTATGAAAGGTGGTTAACCCCTCTCCAAAATAACAGAGGCAGCACCTGTGGCTTTAAGAAACAAATGCCCTCACTGGCCATTGTTTGGAAGGAGAGGGAAAGGTAAGTATATGGGGTTGCCAGGAAGCGAAGAAAGAGGAAACAGTGTTGGGAAGGGGATATGGGGAAATGAGGTGCCTTCCACACATCTTTATGGGTTCTCCAGCCACCATGCAACTAAGACTGGACCAGTGGTTAGTGGTGGCAGTGGCATACCTAGCCTATGTTGTACCTGGGGCAGATAATTTTTAACACCCCACTCTTCTTCTTTTTTTTGCCGTCCACTTAGAGCTGACCCCCATGGGGTTTTCAAGGCAAGAGATATTTGGAGGTGGTTTGCCATTGCCTGCCTCCACGTTGGTCCTGCTTAGCTTCTGAGATCTGTCAAGATCAGGCTAGGCTAGAGCTATCCAGGTCAGGGCCCCTCCTCTATATGACAAAATTATTTCCAGATAAAACAAATAATAATAATGGCCAGAAAATAGATTCATGTGGATAGCCATGTCGGTCTGGAGCAGCAGAACAAAATTTGGTCTTAAAGGTGCCACTGGACCCAAACTTGGAGATAGCTCAAGATAGGTAGCAATGTTAGCAGTAGAAAAGAGCAAGAGTCTTTAAGGTGCTACTGGACTCTTGCTCTTTTCTACTGGACCCAAACTCGATTCAATGGCCAGAAAAGAAATGCAGACAAACAAGAATTTCTTTTATTTAACTTCATATAATATAATCATGCCAGTAAAAAAAATAAAAATCACATTCCAAAACACTATTCCATCATGAGAGCCAGCATGGTGTTTTACTTGAAGTGTTGGACTAGGATCTGGGAAATCCAGGCTCGAATCCCAACTCATACCATGGAAGGTTGCTGGGTGACCTTGGGCCAGTCACATTAATCTCAGCCTAGGCCTGATCTGGATAACCCCAGGATAGCCTGACCCCATTGCATCTCAGAAGCTAAGCAGGGTCAGCATGGAGGCAGGCCATGGAAAACCACCTCTGAATGTGTCTTGCCTTGAAAATCCCAAAGGGTGGCCATAAATCAGCTGTGACTTGACGGCAAAAAATGATCCATCACACAGCTCATATTCCATTTTGAAGCCCAAGAGCTGACCATCCCAAACATCTACAAGGCATTTTTGAGAGCTACGAGTCTGTACTAACTTTTATTAACTAACACTAGCCAAAGCACCACAAAATAGTGATTGTAAGCTTCACCAGACTGTATTTTATCTATCTTAACACAGTCTGTTTTAAAATGGTGATTACAAGTTTCTCATACACATGAATATCTTTTGGCCCTCAGCCAACACATACATCTTTGAATCCCATCTCCACTTCTGTGAAGTTGGACACTCCTGCCCTGCTCAGACACTTCTGCACCTGGTAGGGCCTCAGGTGGTGGTGGAGATCTAGGAGGTGGCTGGAGATCTCCCACTATTACAACTAGTTTCCAGGCGATAGAGATCAGTTCACCTGGAGAAAATGGCTGCTTTGGAAAATGGACTTTATGGTGTTATACCCCACTGAAGTCCCTCCCCTCCACAAACCCTGCCCTCCTCAGGTTCCACCCCCAAAATCTCCAGGTATTTCCCAGCCCATGGCTGGCAATCCTAGCATCTGTACCTCAACAAATTATATCTATTGGTAATGGGTTAGACAGCTTCTAATCTCCACAAGGGTATATAGTTGTGTTACTACTTTGTTTCTTGTCCCTCTCTAAGGCTATTTCATTCTGGGTCTCTAAACTCACTTTTTTGGCACGGTTTAGTGGGGAGGCCATGCTAGCTTCGTTTTTTGTGCACAGAGACATTTTCTTTCCTTTTCTTTTTGTAAAGCCTAGCAATTGTTCCCTTATGTTTCTGGCTATATCCGTAACACATCACGTGTCCCACTTACCCACACACAAACCATTCACATGAACATATCACTTATCCCCTCTCTCACATTGATACACACTCACAAATAGGCATGTCTGCAGATATGTCCACCTAAACACAGTACCCACACTTTCCTCCTTAAAAATAACATTTTTCACCACTGCAGTAAGCTTGATTCATTAATAAGAATATGTACTCACCACCTAAAGTAAAGCTCAAGACAGCTTACAGGCATAACATCGCTAAAAATGGAGAAAAATAAAAATAACATAACAGTTTATAAGAGCAAATTAATCAGAAGAGACTGTTGTGCAAAAGGGCCGTTTTCCAGACCATTCAAAACAGCAATAACAAAGGTGCCTTCCACACTTTGTCTGACAACCCACGCCACAAATTTGGAGCTGCCACCGCAAAACTGCATGCTCTTAGAGCAGGCATCTACTAATAGAAATACATTAGCTATCCCTCCTCCATATAATTCCATGCCAACATAAATTTAGATTAAAAGCATATTTTTTCTGAACTAATTATCTGAACATTTTCTATCCCATTGGTCATACAGAAATTTACGTTGGATTGTACTGCTTCAGGTACATGTCAAAGCACTTATTTTATATTTCAGTACTGGATGCCTTAGGAGCACCTGAGACAAACTTACCTTCTACGGTAGGTGTTTTCATTCTCTTAAATTTATGAGCATGCAATTTTAACTTTCCAGTGACCTTCTGAAAAGAATAAAGGACCATTGTCCTGGCAGAAAGTTATTTTTCTGTTTTGGTCAAGAAGAAAATCATCTTTATTTATGGCTATTGACTAAATGCTGCCCTTCATTATGGGATTTCATTCCTCATGAAGAAATAAAGCTGAACATTAGCAATAACTTAACATACTGCTACTGTAGACAGCAAAGCCAGAGGCAATTATCGCAATGAGAACCTGTCAATTTCCTCAACACCACTGCTTCCAGAAATGTTCATCACTGTTAGATGGATGCCATTGTCTAAGGATTTTACAGGCCAATCGCTTGGTGTTTCTCTTCATCTCTTGCCTGAGATCCTTAGCATTAATTTTCTGGCTAGACAACTAACTATGAACGCAGAGTCTAATGACATTTAGTTTGTGGTTCAACAGGATAATAAAAGAGGTATCCTCTCATCCCCTCAAATTGTGCCTTTCCTGTTGAAAGCCAGAACAAGATGGAGTTGTACCTCCTGGATCAAACCAATGGTTGAGCAATTTTGCTGGTCATCTCACATTAAGACAAGAGTTTGTGACAGTAAATTGAAGAAAATTTCCACTATAATAATAAAATTAACTAGTGCAGTGCACTGTAGTTTGCTTCTGGATTCTGAAAAAAGGCAAAACGAAAATATCTCTTTTTAGTTCTTAAATAGCCTCATGATGAGTACAACATCTTTTCTCTTGAAAAATCCTCCTGTGACCTTGATTCCTTTATAAGATGCAGTAATTTAGCAAATGTGGTTTCTCCTGCCTCAACAGCACCATAATGGAAAAAGTCTACCTGTTCAGCTTTTCATCAGCATCATACAAATAGGCATACATAGAAGAAATCATGCAAGACACATGTATACAATTTCTACTGATTCACCCTCCTGATCTGCAGCCATATCCTATGCTGTTCTGAAGGCCGCTGTAATATATTCAATTGCTGCCATTGAATGCATAACTGTATGTGAACAACATAATTGAATTGCCATGTAAAGCTTCGTCCTGGGCTAGGATCCAAATCCATCCAATCGCAGTGCTAGCCCAGGAAGAACCATCCAATCACAAGTCAGCAAGCTACCTGAGCGGGAACGTCCGTGATTGGTCCTTATGCATACAACCTTATTGGTTGGTAATTGTACAGTAGGTGTGGCTATATTAGCCGGGAGAGTTTAAAAGCAGGACAGCTTCAATGTAAAAGCTGTTCTGGCTATCAGATGTTGATCCGTGTTGGAGTTATGTTCGAGTTGTTGAATAAAGCTGAATCTTTGCTGTATCACTCTCCGACTACTTTGTTAAGCAAGCGACTTAACAGCCGCTCACCCTCAATTTTCAGGGAGACCAGAGGCTACATGGGGGGGTGTTGTTGACAAAAATGCTTCTGTTCACAGTAGTATAGGATCCACCCATCTGCTTTGGAAAATTATAGGCAAATCTGGAGATGAAGATCCAGTGTGATGCCAGCCATGGCTTTTAGACTCTGAAGATCCACCTCCCTACAATCATTTATTTATTACATTTCTATCCTATCTGTCTTCTATCATATCATTCAAGGTGGGTTACATAGGATTCTCAAGAGGCCTCTGAGCAAGTCACTGATCAATCCAATCCAGTTGTGATGCGGGGGATTACGAGAAAGAGCAGTTTCTCACAGTCTTTGTGTGAGCCAACATGGTGTAGTGGTTAAGAGCAGCAGACTCTAATCTGGAGAACCGAGTTTGATCCCCCACTCCTCCACATGAAGCCTGCTGAGGGACCTTGGGCCAGTCAAATTTCTCTTAAAACTCACAAGGCGCCTGTTGTGGGGAGGGGAAGGAAAGGAGATCGTAAGCAGCTTTGAGACTCCTTAAGTATAGTGAGGTATAAAAATCAATTCTTCTTCTAATGGCATGAAGGGACCCAATTCAGGCTGGGGTGGGGTGTGATGTGAGAGAAAGGGAAGTTGCCCCCTCATTTTCCCTGGAGAGCTACAATTTGCCCTTTTAGGGAAACACTGAGGTACTGATATGGTAAGCATTTGTTCTAATATTTAATTATACTTTAAAAGAAATCTGTTAGAATACCTGGATTTAACAAAGAGAAAACCATCAAGTTGTACCTACATATTTTTCCTCAAGCAGAGTTTTTGGACACTAATACAAATGTATGATGATTTGATGTAGGCCTGCTATTTAGCTCCTAAGATAATTACAGGAAGTGTTTGTCTGTTGTCCCTAGATAATACAACAGTGACTTTTCCATAGTTCTTCATAATTCCTTCAATGTGCAGGTTAAAACTTCTAACACAGCCTTCTGAGATGCGGTACACTCATCTCATAGGGTTGCCAGGCTACCGTGGTGGTGGGGGCTTACTTGCAGCAGGGGCCTTCACTGGCGACATAATTATGTCATTTCTGGACACACTGTTGGTGCTCCCTATGCATCAGAAAGAGGAGGAGGAGATTGGATTTATACCCCACCATTCACTTGGAGTTTCAGAGCAGCTTACAATCTCTCTTCCCCTCCTTACAACAGACACCCTGTGAGGTAGGTGGGGCTGAGAGAGCTCTTTCGAGGACTGCCCTTGAGAGAACAGCTCTGAATGGGGAATCAAACCTGGCTCTTCCAGATCAGAGTCCTTGCTCTTAACCACTAACCAAACTGGCTCTTGATGTCAACATGTCACCAGGGATGCTCTGGCATTTGGGCAAAACTTTACACTTTAATCATAGAGTTTTGCCCAAATGCCAGAGTGTCTCCTGATGATATGCTGACATCACTTAGCAGCATACATGGAGTGGCATCCTCCCCAGTGTTCCACCATTTCCCCCTCCCACTGGCCAGCTGAGCAGTGGGAGGGAAGCATCCCTACCATGCTATGCATCTACACTCCTGTAAAATGTTAATTTTTTATGTTTCCCTAACAATATTGCAAGGTGGTCATCAGTTGATATATTTAACAGCCATTGAAGCTGCAGGAAAATGTGTACGCCTCAGGCACTTCTTTTTATTCTCTTTGCAAACCATTCAAACAGCCTGCAGTCTTCTGTTTCTGTACAGCTGTAGCTGAGGCATAGCTGCAGCTTGTAGAAAGAACCTGGAACTCAGAGACCCCGCTCTGAAGCACTGATGGCAATGCCTAGGGTAGCCAACCTCCAGGTGGAGCCTGAATATCACCAGGTATCACAACTGAACTCCAGATGTCTTTCCCCCCCCCCGGAGAAAATAACTGCTTTGGAAGGTGGGCTTTATGGCATTCTGTTCATCTGAGGCCTCTCTGTTCCCTAAACCCTGGCTTCCATAGACTCTACCAGAAAATCTCCAGGAATCTCCCTACCTGGAGCTGGCAACCCTAGTCAGACTGGCCCCAATGAGTTCCTCACAAAGGCCTGCAAAGGGTTTCCTTCCTTTGTCTGAACCAAGCTTCGTTGCCCACTGTGGCGAAATGGGCACCAGTTTACAACTCAGCTGTTCGCCTTCCACCCTTGTCCTGTGGGCGTATCTCACTCCTTAAGTTCACTGCCACCACTCACTGAATTGTCACTGCCTTTTTAGAGGGACACTGAGCCCCCTCTGGCCAGATCTCCCTATTTGGAGATGGAATCCCCAATCTTTGGGGGATCCCTGGAAAGTTGGCAACCCAAGGGTCTGGCTTTTCCTTGCCCCCTTGGGCTACCCCCTCCCTTTGTTATTGTGCAGAGCAGGCGAGACTATGTGGTCAGAGCACAACACAGATTATTAGCCCAAATAAAAGATTTTATCTAAGTATTTACACAGTTATGGAGCACACACACACACTAAATTAGCTCTGGAGTCTGTGGGCTCAGGACAGAATCTCTCCATGGACTGGGTCTACTTCAGCCTCTCTCTCTCTGGCCAAAGAGAGCAGGGAAACTTCCATTCATTCCCCAGTCCAGCTGACTGTGGAGTGGCTGAATTTCTGCTGCTTCCCAGGGTACCCCCATGTCTGTGGCTTCTGACCTGGACAGCCTGGTCAGCACAGGCAGCAGGAGCCTTTCCTAACCTCCTGTAGGACGAAGACTGTCTCCACCCTGTATGGGCTTCAGTCTATATTGATGCTGCTCTGCCTCTTGGGACAGCCACTGAGGTAAAAGTTACTCCCACACAGGAGGAAAACAGGAGAAGCATCTTCGTCAAGAGAGAAAGCCATTTGCAAGTAATTCTGACAGGGCAGAGTGGCTGAAGGGGGAATGGGCGAGGAAGAGCAGCCGATCCAGCACCTGGCCAATGACACACGAGTTGAGTGGCGACTGATGGGCCAATGGCTGTGGAAGAGCATTTTACAGCCAATGGGAGCGCATGGAATGTTGCCACTTTAAAACAGCATTGTTGTCGCGTCCTCCCTTGGTCCTCGGGGTAGCACCTCCTGTGGCCGTGTTGCCGAGGTCTGGGTCGGGCTCCGGCAGGATGGGCGGTCCAGGAGGCGGTTGGGTCCAAAAAGGGAGATGGAGTGAGGGGCCTCAGACAGGCAGGGGACGGGGTTAAGATCACCCCAAGCGTCCCTCTGCCAGCACGATGCGAACGTTTCCCGCTCTCTCTCTCTGCTTGTCGTTCTCTCTCTCTCTCTCTGATTCCCTCAATGCCACAGCGTGCTCCTCCTCCCTGGCCCCTTCTCCACTTTGCCTTTTAGGTCCCCGCCCCACTCCTGGGACCGCCCCTCCATCCCCTGACTTGGGACACGCCCCTCTTTATTGCCTGAGACGCCGGTAGGGCGTCTCCGGGGTGGAAGTTGGTACACCGGCGGCAGCCCTGGCGGCCTCTGTGCCGTGCCACCACCGCCGCTCTGCTGCTGCTCCTGCCGTTCGGTGCTCACTCTTGGTCTGTCGGCCCCGTCAGCTTGCTCCTCTTCTTCCCAGAGGCCGCTCCGCTGGCCCTGGTCTTGTACCCTGACGCGGCCAGTGTGTCGAATGGGATCGCCGCCTCCGTCTCTCACGCTGGATCGCCGGGTCTTCCCCTTTCTGGTAAGGTGAATGGACGGGGTCTTGTGGGGTCTGTCGGGGGTTCTGGGGTCTGGCCCTCACGGCCCGCGACCCCCGGAGCGGGACAATTATTATATATAGAGATGAGTTATGGTTTACAGCTGCTACAGACAACCATAGTTTCCATTGCAAATACCACCGGCAAGGAAGGTGTTCTGAGGATAATCTGGCCAGAATGTTCTGATTCCCTTCATTTTTGGCATCGCAGTTCCTGCAATTATCCCAAAGCTGGTGGCCAGTTCTGAGACTCTTGGCTTCATTTTCTGATGAGTTCCGCCTACTACAAACAGACAGAAGGACAGATAGATAAACACAGACATCTTTTATTATTATAGATGCTTTCCACAATCTCTGCTATTTTTTCCAAAATTTGGTTAAAAAAACAACAACACTATGGCTGCTAGTAATATGTAAAATACGGGGAGTTTTATCCTCTGAACTTTGTTTAGAGAATATATCGTAAAATCTTTGATGATTTTGAATTTTAATAGGTAACAGACTGTCTACATCTTTTAATGAAGACACTAACAACTACTATCTTCACTATTTGTTCACAATCTGTCATTCTGTTCTCTTAATACATGACTAATAGAAATACAATGGGATCAGCTTCCCCCCCCCCCATACCATTGTGCAGGGGTCTCCAACCATTTTGAGGCTGTGGGCACCATTGGAATTCTGACACAACATGGTAGGAATAGCCACTAAATGGCGGCCACAAAATGGCGCCACAGGAGGCAGAGCCAGCCACAAAATGGCTGTCACATCTTACCTTCAGTCACACAGTAAGGATGCTAGTGCTGTGGTTGTGGCTGCTGCCAAAGCAATATTTTTAAAAGCCAATCAAAACTCCAATGGCCAACTAGGAGCCTTGCTGGGGAAATAAAAAGAAAAGATGAAGAGATTGGATTTATAACCTTCCCTTCACTCTGAGTCTCAGAGCAACTTACAAACTCCTTTCCCTTCCCCTCCCCACAACAGACCCCCTGTAAGGCAGGTGTGGCTGATAGAGCTCTTTCCAGAACTGCTCTTTCAAGGATAGCGCTGACAGAACTATGGCTTGCCCACGGTCATCCAGCAGCTGCAAGTGGAGGAGTGGGGAATCAAATGCGCACGCCGAATGCAGCTACCCGCCGGAAAAAGCGCCACAAAGAAGACATCCCGCTGGGAAGAAGGGAACAACTGAATGCCTAAAGAAGCTGGAAAAAAGAGCCGCCGCCACTTGGGTGCTGGTAGGGCTGTCCCACCCCCTCCTATAATGTGGCCGTAGTCAGGGAAATAATATAAATGGTGATTAGCACTGACCTGTAAGCCGCTCAGAGACCCCTGGAAGGGGGTTCGAGCGGGATATAAAGTCTAATGTATAAATAAATGTATAATAAATAAACCCGGTTCTCCCAGATTAGAGTCCACACACTTAACCACTACATCACGCCCCCCCCTGACCTCAACCACTTTCTAAAACCACTTGGTGGGCACCAAATAAGGTGTTATAAGGTTACATGGTGCCTGCGGGCACCAAATTGGGGAGCCCTGTTCTAATGTAATGATAAGAAAAATGGCACAAGCTGAGTTTCTGGTTTATGGTAACACGCTGGCGGACACATCTCCTGGACTTCCCAGGGATGTGATCTGCGCACCAGCGGATAGGAGGGGGGGTGACGGGTCGCGCCCCCCCCAGAGCCTTGGCAAAAGGCTCCTAGCCATGGGGCTTTTGAGGGGCGACCTCTTCACCAGCGCGATGCTGGGGAATTGAGGCACTCCTCCACCCTGACGATCCTGCCGCTGAGTGTCCGTATGGATCTAGAGCCACTGACCGGGACAAGCATTGGAGATCGAGCGTTTTGAACGTGTTCCTAGCAAGGTCATACGACCAACAATGAACAGTGAGTCAGGTTAAAGCGAATACAAGAATTTAAAAAGAAAGCTACCCCCCGGGAACAGCGAGAAAAGCGAGCGGGGGAGGGCCCCCTCCCATGCGCATGAACTAAATAACGAAATACTAAGGGGGGAGCGGAAGAAAAAGTGTTGAAATCTGTTTTGAGAGACTTACTAGAATGCGGATAAGCGTATGGACGAATTTTGGAGACTTTAGCAAGTTTTCATAAAAGTAAATCCATAAAGATGGTGGGGAAGAGGGCAGAGAAAGACAAACTAGCAAAAGTGAAACCAGCGGGGAGGAACATGAGCCCTTGACCGGAAGAGGTCACTGAGTTCTCCAAAATGTTGGCAGATTCCTTGCGCCCTCTGCTGGACCAGATGACTAACATCAAACAACAGCTGACAACTCTAAACCAGAACCTTGCAACTCAGCAGCTCCAACTGGCTGAGACTTTAAAAATAATGGAGCAAACAGCTGAGAAGGTGAAGGAAATGGACACCAACACTAAAAAGTCAAGAAAAAGGTGCAAAAGCTGGAAAAGAAACAAGCTTCAGAAGAATCACAACTTTTACAGCTGCAAATGGAGAAAGCAAATTTGGTCCTTCAGTTTCAAAGGGTCCCAGAATTAAACGGCGAGAATCTAAAGCAAATTTTGAGTGAAGCATTAGCCCCAGTTACAGATTTGAAAGCGGAATATCTTGAAAGCGAAATGGATGTGGTCTATAGGTCCTATTCCGTGTACATTAAGAAGAAGAATCTGCCTGGGGAAATAGTGGTCAGATTCTCAAAGAGGCATGTGAGGGATTCTATCCTGAAAGCAACTACAGGAACACCCTTGAAAATCGGGGACAATACCATCAGGATTCTAAAAGACATCCCATTTGAAATAAGGCAAAAGAGAAAGAAATATAAAGACTTAATCCCTTTTCTACAAATAAATGGTATTGTCTACAGATGGTTAATTCCAGAATACGTCATTTTCAAACTACACGATAAAAAAGGAAGGATTGACTCTGTCCCCAAAGCACGTGAGTTCCTGAGAGTGCAGCTGGGAGAGACAGCCGAGGTCGAGAAGGAAGAAGATGACAGCAAATCCAGTGGTGAATTGGACTCGGTGTCTTCCGACGAGAACTCTCTTTCTGATAAGGGGGTGGCTGCTCCCAAACATGCATATAAATTGAGGATTAAAAAGATAAAACAAAATGAAGGCTGAAGGACTCTGAATTGTGCCTTAAAACTTTGGTTTTATTATGGGATGCTCTGGGGGTTCTCTTAAACAGTTAAACTAATGGATAAAAAGATAAAAAAATTAGCATAACCGACTATGTTCAAAGTAATACTAGCAATTTAAGACTAACATTTATATAAGCTGTTGTTATGATCTCCTATACTTGGGGTTTTAGTTATTAGTGGTTTTCTTTCCTTTCTCCCTAGATGTAGTTACCCCTTCCCAATTTTTCGTTGTAGTTTGTAGTCTATTAAAAAATGCAATAAAAAAATCCCCTCCGGGGGCCCAAAAAAATAAAAAGAAAAGAAAAATGGCACAAGCTGAATTTCTTCCTGTTGCACAGCATCAGTATCAAGAAAAGAGATGGCAACACTTCCTTAACAAGTAATAGGTTTATGAGTTTTTCAGGGTGATGTGCTTCAAATAAAAAAATGTTATTTCTATCTCAGCTACCTCCTGCAGATCACCTAACCAAGAGTAATATCATATCATTATAAACACATTTGCTATTTGTTGCAAATGCAAAGTGCAAAATAAATGAAGCTGGGTTGAGAAGAATTAGTTCCATGGAGTAATTTGGCATATGTTAAATTTCCTTGCAAAATGTATTTTCGAGAATCTAACTTCAATACAAGACATATCACTTAGCAACAGGTATTGGCTCTGCATTGCCGAACTCCAGTTAGCACAATATTTCTTCCAACTAATATATTTCATTCTGAGAAAAGAATACGGTATTTTTACTGTGTTCCATGCCAGCTCTTGCGGGAAGGGTGAAGAAGTTTTAAATATATCTTGGGTTATATGTGTATCTGCAGAACATAACTCAGACCAGTGACAGATTATAAAGTTAGTGAGATCGTTTTAGATAACATTCTCTCCCCAGTATACTTCCCTATCCATCTCTGCCTGTGCCATTTGCCGATATGGCAGCACGTCTGCCATCTCTTAGGATCCATATTCCCTAGCAATGTAAGTGAGAACTCTTGCCCTGATGCATTAAGAGGGCAGACCTGAATTTGATCCAGTGCAAAGAGAGGAAAGTTTCTTTAAAGAGAGATATCAGGGCTAATGTCTGCTTATAACTTGTACCTTGCGATCCAGAAATCCTGTTTCTTTATTCCAGATTATTCAGAGGTAAGGGAAATATGCTCAGAGGCATTCTAGTCTTTACTACCAATTGTTTTTAGAGAATTTATATGCTGCCTTTCTAGAGATCTGCTCGAGACAGATCTCAAGTTAAACCAACGCTGTTATATCTCATGTCCCAAAGCCAAGGAAAAATCGTGGGCACTCAATGAAATTGCTGAGCAGTTGGGTTTGAACGGATAAAGGGAAGTACTTCTTCACCCGAAGAGTGATTAACACATGGAATTTACTGCCACAGGAGGTGGCGGCTACAAGCATGGATAGCTTCAAGAGGGAATTAGATAAACATATGGAGGAGAGGTCCATCAGTGGCTATTAGCCACAAGGTACAGATAGTGTTGTGTAGTGGGTTAGACGCATGTAGAAACCACAGAGATGGATGTAGTGATCAGCATGGTTTACTGGTACACGACTAGAACCCTGAATACCGGCCAGGTGGCCACCTATATACAGTACCTGGGAACACCCCTAGTTCCTATTGGTGGGTTTAAACCTCCTGCCAAAGTACCTATTGGTTCCCCAAGGAAAATCCAGGAGCCTAGTCCCTATTGTTCTTCGGGAGAAAGCTCAGCAGTACAACGCTGGCACCAAGTGGCGGTCAGTGGACATAACACCCCTCCCTCCATAGTTTGGACCCTCCCTACGTCACATAGTCCTGAAGGTACGACAGTGGCCGCCACTCCCATGTTGACTGCCTGGGGGATGGCACTGGAACCTCGGGGGCTTCCGCTGGGCTGCTTGGTGGAGGCGGCTGCAAAGCTGCCATCGTCCCAGTGGGTGCGGGGTTGTCTACCTCTGGTGCGGTGACTGGAACGGGGGTGAGGTCTTGCAGTTCTGCTGGCAGTGTCTCTCGCTCCAGGGCCTTGGGCAGACTTGCTTCAGTGTGCCTAGGTGTTGGCTCTTCTCCTTGCACTGGCAGCATGCGTCATCTCAGCTGGTCGACGTGCTTGCGGAGGACTTGATGACACTTGGTCGACACCTTGTAAGAAACCGGACCGGTGGGGCGGATGACGTGGCCGGCGAGCCACTCGGGGCCTTTACCGTAATTACAACTTAACACGGTGTCTTCAGGGAAAAACCCTCGTGGCGCCTCTCACTGCTCTGTTAGGCTGCACGACTCTGAGGCCCTGTCAGGGTGCAGGTGGTCAAGAAGGATCGCAGCCCGGCGGCCCATAAGCAGTTCCGCGGGGCATCGGCCACTTACCGGGTTTGGCATGGTCCGTTGAGCCAGGAGGAAGTGGGCGATGCAGAACTCCCAGTCACCCTCCATCAGGTGGCTAAGTGCATTCTTCGCGGTGCGCACCATCCGCTCCGCTTGGCCGTTGGTAGCGGGGTGGAATGGCACAGACCTCACATGTTGGATGAGGTTGCTGCTGAAGAATGTCTGGAACTCTTCAGACGTAAACACTGTTCCATTATCTGACATGATGGTGTTGGGTAAGCCGTGAGTGGCGAAGATCTTGAGGAGGGTTCGGATGGTTGCTTTTGAGGAGGTGGCAGAGACGGGGCTTATTTCCAACCATTTGGAATACGAATCCACAGTCACTAGGAATAACAGTCCATGGAAGGGCCCGGCAAAATCTACATGGAGCCGGGACCATGGTGTCTGTGTCAATTCCCAGGACTGGGTGAGTGCGCTCGGCGGGCTGGGTCGGACGGCCTGGAAGGTCAGGCAATGTTTCACCCAGGCTTCAGCTTCCGCGTCGATACCCGGCCACCGAACATAGCTCCGGGCAAGGGCCTTCATCCCCACAATGCCTGGATGCGCCTTGTGCAGGCCTGGAGAACCTGGTGACGTAGGGCGCTGGGGACAACAACCCTGTCTCCCCATAGCAGGCAGCCCTTGTAAGCTCATTGCAGTGGGTCTTGAAGGCGGTGAATTCTGGCCCCTCGGTTTCCACGGGCCACCTCCTCACCACCCAGCCCAGAACCCAAGAGATAACGGGGTCCCTGGCCGAGTGGCGGGCGATGTCCGCAGCCTGGAGAGGGGCGTCGGGAAGCTACACTACCTGCAAAACGTGGTGTTGATTTGGAGTTGGGAGTAAGCAGTGAAGTGGCTAAATTTGTGGATGATACGAAGTTGTTCAGGGTGGTGAAAGCCAGTGAGGATTGTGAGGCACTCCAAAGGGATCTGTCAAGGATGGGCAAGTGGGCGTCAACATGGCAAATGGGGTTCAATGTGGCCAAGTGCAAGGTGATGCACATTGGAGCCAAAAATCCTAAATATAAATACACATTGCTGGGGTCTGAACTGGCAGAGACTGATCAAGAGAGAGATCTTGGAGTTGTTGTAGATAAGTCACTGAAAATGTCGAGACAGTGTGTGACTGCAATAAAAAAGGCCAATGCTATGCTGGGGATTATTAGGAAGGGTATTGAAAACAGATCAGCCAATATCATAATGCCCCTATATAAATCAATGGTGCAACCTCATTTGAAATACTGTGTGCAGTTCTGGTCACTACACCTTAAAAAGGATATTATAGCTTTGGAAAAAGTGCAGAAAAGGGCAACTCGAATGATAAAAGGGTTGGAACACTTTCCCTATGAGGGAAGGTTAAAGCACTTAGGGCTCTTTAGTTTGGAGAAACAACGACTGAGGGGTGACATGATCGAGGTTTATAAGATTATGCATGGGATAGAGAAGGTAGGGAAAAAGGTACTTTTCTCCCTTTCTCACAATATAAGAACTTGTGGGCACTCAATGAAATTGCTGAGCAGTCGGGTTAGAACGGATAAAAGGAAGTACTTCTTCACCCAAAAAGTGATTAACACATGGAATTTACTGCCACAGGAAGTGGTGGCGGCTACAAGCATGGATGGCTTCAAAGGGGAATTAGATAAGCATATGGAGCAGAGGTCCATCAGTGGCTATTAGCCACAAGGTATAGATAGGGGCTCTGGGGCAAGTGATGCTCTGTCTTCTTGGTGCTTGGGGGGGTCAACAGTGGGAGGGCTTCTAATGTCCTGGTCCCACTGGTGGACCTCCTGATGGCACTGGTATTTCTGGCCACTGTGTGACACAGAGTGTTGGACTGGATGGGCCTTTGGCCTGATCCAACATTGGCATCTCTTATGTTCTCTTATATTAGAGAACATACAGGCTACACTGTGGCCCCTTTCACATTACCATTCTAAACTGGGTGTTATCCATTGTTGGCCTGGTTCAGAGTAAAGCAATACAGGGATGGAGGTTTCATACAGAGAATTTCATTCCGTTAGTGAGCTGTCTCTGAAGCGATCTGGCCATTTCAAACAGTGCAGCACTCCCCCCCCCCCTTTTTGCGCATGATCTTCCTTGAAACTTTTTTTAATGTTCTAAGTTGAGTGCTATAGCACTGGACCAATATAGGGGTGCCAAGGCATCTCAATGGTGCTGCTCAATGCTCAAAGAAAAAAAATGAGGAAGATCGTACAGTGAAAAAGGGCGGGATAAAAAGCGGCACTGTGGACATTTTAAACAGCAGACCACAGTGATTCAGAAGAACAACAAGAGGTGAAAACAGAAGACAGCAGTTTCCCTCAAAAACAGCTCAACCATGCTTTGCTAACTGGATGCAAGCAGATTTGTATGAAAAGGTAAATAAAATCCCTTAGCAGCTGGTTACTAAAATGGGTCTGCCTGAAATTACAAAAAACCCTATTAGCAACCAGCTACTAAAACAGAATTCAGAGGCTGTTTGAAAGGGGCCTATGTAATCCACCTTAATTCTCAGTGAGAAAGTCAGACTATTAATAATGAAAATAAATAACCTCTGTTCTCTCTCCTGCTTCTTACCAAGCTGCATTGCTTCAAACATTTTCTTCCTTCCCAATCCAATTCCAATAATATCAAAGCTGGAGAGAGATTGAAAAAAATGCTTTGAACAAGGAATAGTGTGAAATAAAGGGGGTAGGGCAGGGTTTAGCTCTCTTTATCCACTCTATTCTCCGAGGGGAAATAATGGCTCCCTGTAGATCTTTCTCAACCATGACCTGGATAGCTCAGGCTAACCTGCTCTCATTGGATCTGGAAGCTAAGCAGGGTCAGTATTTGGATGGGAAACCACCAAAGAACACCAGGACCATGATGCGGAGGCAGACATCAGCAAACCACCTCTGACCGTCTGGCCTTGAAAACCCTGCGGGGGGGGGGGTTTGCCATAAGTCAGCTGTGACTTGACAGCACTTTCCACCACCAGATCTTCCTCACCACATACTGTTTGGTCTCTGATTTTCTGAGAAATAAAGTCCATATGGTCAAAGCAGTGGTATTCCCAGTAGTAATGTATGGCTGCAAGAGTTGGACTAGAGCACCAAAGAATAGATGCTTTTGAACTATGGTGCTGGAGAAGATTCTTGAGAGTCCCTCGGACTGCAAGGAGTTCAAATCAGTCAGTCCTAAAAGAAATCAACCCTGACTGTTCCCTGCAAGGCCAGATAATGAAACTGAAGCTCAAATACTTTGGCCACCAAATGAGAAGGGAGCACTCACTGGAGAAGACCCTGATGCTGGGAAAGACTGAAGGTCATAGAAGACGGGGACGGCAAAGGATGAGATGGTTAGACAGTGTCATAGATTCAATGAACATGAAATTGAGCAAACTCTGGAGCATGACAAAAGACAGGAAGGCCTGGCGTGATCTGGTCCATGGGGTCATGAAGAGTTGGACTTGACTGTGTGACTGAACAACAACAACATTCTGAGAAAGTAAATGTGTGAACCAGCTTTGCTCCTTTCTTAAGAAACCATCTTTTGAAACAGATTCTTCTTCCCTGAACACTGGAACTGATCCTTTCCCTTTGCCAAAAAAACAAACAACACTTATTTTGCAAGTTTTCCTGCATTCTTTTTTTTGTCAGCAGTTACCCTGCCGCTGTGAATCAACAGGGTTCCCACTGCTGCTTAATGTGATACAATTTTTAAAAAGACTAGCTTGTCATACAAATGAATATTTCTTTGCACCTATCAGATCCTTAAAGCTTCCTTGCCAGGGAAAAGCACAGCATTCTTAATTAAGGCAGGCTCATCAGAAAGAGGCTAACCTGGGCTGTTTTATTAGATAACACTGTGAACGACAAACTGAGAATTACTTCCATTTGTTGTGGCCACTTCTGTTAGGTGAGAAAACAAGTGGCCGCCATGCAAAAATGAACCTAACAAAGAGTTGGGACGAGATAAAATAAACCAAAGATGTACTTACATGCATCCTTGCATGTCTTCACATCCCAAACGCCATTGACCTAGCAAGAATATTTACGCAAGGGCTGCTTCTACTAACCCTCCTAATTAAAGCCGTAAATCTCTTTGGTACGCTTGTGAATTCTACTAGAGGTGGGGGGAAACAATGTGTGTGAGAGGTTGTGGGGGGATGGGTCAGAGAGAGTGAGAGAAATCATAAAATAACCTCCAAGGATCATCTTCCCCCCCACACACACACACATCTTGTTTCCTTGCACTTGGCAGCTTTTGTTATTCCAGTGGTGTCTAAGTTCGCAAAGATATGGGGAATAAAATCAGCCCTAGACCACTGCTGGCTCAGTTTGCCTTTTCCTTCTTTAATAAGTTGTTTTAGAGCATAACAGGAAAGCAGCCAAGCTCTGCAATCTACAATAAATTACAGAAGGTCTTTGTAGGTAAATTTAGGTGACAGTGCGTGGCTTTAGACAGGACTTTTTGGAACCTTGCCCACTCTTGGGCCTTTCTTCCTCACCATTCCAAAGGCCAATTTTGAATGTAACTAGATATTAATGAAGATAGATTCAGGTGGCAGCCGTGTTGGTCTGAAGCAACACAACAAAATTCAAGTCCAATTGCACCTTTAAAGACCAACAAAGTTTTAGTCAAGGTATAAGTTTTCGTGTCCATGCATACTTTTTCGGATACAGTGAAATGGAAGTTACCAGAGGGTGAGCAACAAATTAGCATATAACAGAATGAAGATATTTAACAGATGCAAGGACCAAACAGGAATAACAAACCTAGTTTATATGGTCACCATTTGTTTGGATTTAATAGTCAGGGGGGGACATAGTGAAGCAAATAAATATATCAGAATTGGAGATTGATGTGTAAATGTACACTTCTTAATTGTGGAATGCTGAAAGTAATTAATTGAGATCCTGTTGTTATACTCCATCCGTCTCCTCTCAAGCATGGAGGTAACAAACACATCCTTTTCTTTAAGATGGGGTGACTGCTTGTGCAATGATATGTCTCCTCTGTCACCAAACCAGAGAAATACATTCCAGTCTACCATTCCAAATTGCATTACATTCTACTATTCATTACCTTACATCATAATCACTATTCTAATCTAATATTCTAAATAAATAGAATAAAGAAGATGTACAGCCCTTCTTGGTGGGAATACAGATGTAAGAACAGAATGAGATTAACATATGCAATGAGATAAGAAACTAACATCCCTGTTAAGTCCTGGGGGGGGTTACTGTTTACTGTTCCAAGTGTTGTAATAACTTGTAATTCAGCAATTTTCTTTTCCAGAAAATAAAACAGCTACTTTGAGGTCACCCACTGAATGTCCTGGAAGGCTGAAGTGTTCTCCTACAGGTTTCTCAGTCTAGTGATTCTTGATATCAGATTTGTGTCCATTTATCCTTTGGCGTAGGGTTTGACCTGTTTGCCCTGTGTAGAGAATGGAAGGGCATTGTTGGCATTTAATAGCATATACAGTTTTAAAAGATGAGCAAGTGAATGAGCCTGAGATGGCATAGTTGATGTTGTTAGGTCCAGTGATCGTGTTGTCTGGGAATATGTGGCAGCAAAGTTAGCATCTGGGTTTATTGCAAGCTCTGGTACCAGTGTCCATGTTCAAGTGAGATGTTGTATTATTGTAGGTGAGGAGTTGTTTAAGATCTAGATGTTAATGATAAAAGTTAATGAGCAAGGCCATGACCTGGTGGCCTGCCTTTGTTAATGGGACAAGTGGTGAGCTCTTCCAGGTAGGGCTGCCAGCTTCCAGGTGGCACCTGGGGATCCTCTGGTATTACAATTAATCTCCAGACTACAGAGCTCTGTTCCCCTCAGTAGACTGTATGGGCAGACTCTATGGCATTGTACCATGATAGGTCTCTCTTCTCCCCCAACTCCACCCTCCCAAGGCTCCACCCCCAAAATCTCTAGGTATTTCCCGACCCAGAGCTGGCAACTCTACTTCCAGTAGATCCTGTGCTGGGCTAGGTGGTCTTAAAAAGCTGGATTCAGGCACCCTCTCAATTTAAAATAGTTATGCCTTGCCTTCCCCCAAAGCTAGAGTCAAAATAGACAATGATTGTGAATTTTACAATTCTTGAAGAAATGTATCTGACGACGTGAGCAGTGACTCACAAAAGCTCATTCCCAGCTACCTATTTTGTTCATCTTTAAGGTGATACTGGGCTCTTACTCTTTTCTACTGCTAGAGACAAACTTGGCTACCCGTCTTCATCTATTTACATTTCCTGTAACACAGACCCATTAAGACAAATACAGACAGAGATTAGGCCCCTGTTATATGATGGTATACCTATAGGTTACATTTGTTCCTGTGAAAGGGAGTTTTTAGATAAGGTTAACCCTAGAACTGCAGTCCTTTATATTTTACCTAAAATTCATAAAAGTATAACTTCACCTCCAGGTAGACCAATTGTTTCAGGTGGTAATTCAGTTTGGGGTCCCTCGTCTAAATATGTTGGATATTTTTGAGACCTTTTGTCCCTTTGGTGATATCCTTTATTCAGGATTCTAGTGACTTTAGAAATAAATTACACACAATTGCTTTAGTGGAGACAGGAACCATGTTAGTAACTCTAGATGTAGTATCCCTATACTAACATCCCACAGGAGGAGGCACTAAAGGTGATAGAGAACACTTTAAATAAAAGACAATCACAAACTCCACCTACCCTTTTTTTGTTAGAATTAGCAGAAATTTCTATGGAAAAAATTAAGTTCAATCACAGATCTTATTGGCAAATAAAAGGAGTTGCTATAGACTGTTCAATGGCTCCAGAGATTGCCAACCTATGTATGGAGGTCTTTGAACAAGAATATGTTTGTTCTAGTAATAAACGTTTAAATAATTATATCTGGAAATGGTGGCTGTACTTGGATGATATTTTTTTTGCTTATGGAGAGGTAATCAAAACCAACTAACTGAATTTTATGGATGGTTGAATCAACAGGATACTAATATAAAATTTTACATAAACAGTGACAAACAGCAGATTCATTTCCTTGATATTATGATTAAGATTACCAAATTACTTACCAGATTATACAAATAGCCTACTGACAGGAATTCTTTCCTAAAATATGATAGTTACCCTCCATTAAATATTAGGAGGAATTTACCTTTTGGTCAGTTTTTAAGGTTATGTAGAAATTGTTCTGAAGTAACTGACTTTAAGACAGAATCTTCTATTTTAATTAACAGTTTAGCCAGCAGGGGTTATCCGAAAGAACTGCTTCAGTCTGCATATCAAAAAGCACTTACCAGAGATAGAATGCTCCTTCAAAGCAATAAGGAAAAAATTGACCTTGAGAGATTCATCTTTAGTTCATCATTTAACCTTATCATGGTTGGTCTTACTAAGAGTATTAAATGTAATTGGCTTATATTAGACAGGATCTCCGGTTGTAAATGGAAGGCATTGATATCTTTTAAAAGAACTCATAATCTTAAGGATCAACTGGTTCATAGTGACACCTCTCTAACTAAGGAACAACAACTTTTATCAGGTATTAAACTCCCTAGAGGGCATTACAGGTGCGCCCACTGTTCCTTCTGTAGATTTACACATAATATGAACTTTTAAAATAAAACCATTAGATGGTAAGCGATATCAATTTTATGACTTGTAACTCCAGAAATGTTATTTATGCCATTTTATGTCAATGCCAAAAAATCTATATTGGAAAAACTGCAATATGTCTAAAAAAATACAGATTACTGATCACAGAAGTAATAGCTCACTTAAAAAGACAGGAGCCCCTTTAGTTACATTGACTCCATTGAGTCAATGCATCTCAATGGTGCCGTTTAGCACTATAGTGTTCACCTTAGAATGTTGTTTTTTTTAAGTCTGAGGAAGATTGCATGGCAAAAAAGGGAGGGGAGAAAGCAGCACTGTTTGAAATGACTATAGCACTTCAGAGATGGCTCATTAAATGAAGAAAATTCGCGCTACGTGACCCCCATCCCTATATCACTTTTCTAAAAATTGGACCAACAACAAATAACACCTGGTTTAGAACAGTAATGTGAAAAGAGTCTCTCAGTTTCTCATATGACAAAGGTTCTCAGGTTGTTACATAACTATGCATGCATATATGACGACAGTATCAGGAAGAGCCCAGTCCATGTCTCAAAGACTAACACAGAGACTTCCAGACAGGCCTAGTGTAGCTGACTTGGGCAACTCCCAGAAATCTGGGACCATGACTGGAAATGTGTGAGCTGGGGGGAGGAGGCCATAGAGTCCACTTTCTGAAGATGCCATTTCCTCCAGGGGAACTGATCTCTGTAGTCTGGGAATGTTGTAATTCTGGGAAAACTCCAGGCCTCACCTGGAGAGTGGCAACCCTAAATGTGCACTAGCAAGACAGGGGTATATTCCAATAAGTATCCTGTTTTGGCCAGAATTCAACAGACTCCTCAAAATCCTCAGAGATCCTCAGAATCCATCAAGCCAGATTCTTTTTTCCTTGCCTGAAGCACATGATCTAGTAGTGGATAAACATGAAATATCTAAAGCAAATGGTGTGATGAAGAATACAAAGGCTTGTATTCTACTATCATTTCCCACCAACAGAAATGCTTTTCTGCCAGTGGAGGAGGAATAAATTTTGCTGATTTTCCACTCCAGACTCCATCTTTGACCCATTCTGTTTTGAGGGTCCACAGACCTCTAGAAGTGAATTTTCAAAAGGGGGCCCAGGGACAAACTACACGTTGCAGTGGGCATGGATCCTATCTGTGGCTGCTGATGCCATTTTGGAGGAAAATTTAGCCATTTAAAAATTCCCATGAGGGTTTGACCCTGATTGGGCTGGCACTGCAGAAGCACCAGGCAATCCCCCCCCCCCCCGCACACCTTTTCAAGTGCTGAAACGGGGCTCACCCATCTCTTTCCACTATATTGGTAGACCTGTTCTCCAAAGGACTGCCCCATTCCACTATGTCGGTATACCAGTCCTCCAGATAACAGGTCTACCCACCCCTTTCCACTATATTGGTAGACCTGGCCTCTGGAGACCAGGTCTACCTGCCTCAGTCCACTGTATTGGCAGACATGGCCTCAGACCATCACCTTGTGCTGAGCCTTAGAAAACATACCAGCACTTAGGGTGGGGGGGGGAACTCTTGCAGTCTACTTTGGGGGGGGGTTGCTTGTTTGTTTTTTGGTGAAATATGACAACCAGCATTAGAGGTCAAGTATAACCAAGGAGCTGCGGTGGCTCAAGTGGTTAAGACACTGAACTGCAGGCTGTGGAAGGTCGGTAGTTCAGCAGTTCGAGACCCGAGTGTGCCGCATGACGGAGTGAGCTCCCGTCTCTAGTTCCAGCTCCTGCCAACCTAGCAGTTCGAAAGCAAGAAATTGCAAGTAGAGAAATAGGTACCACTTCGGTGGGAAGGTAACATGGTTCCGTGCGCCTTGGTGTTCAGTCATGCCAGCCACATGACCACGGAAACGTCTTCGGACAGCTCTGGCTCTTCGGCTTGGAAACGGAGATGAGCACCGCAACCCTAGAGTCGGATTCGACTGGTTTTTGAGCAAGGGAACCTTTACCTTTATAACCAAGGAGGAACAATCACTGAGTTCAGAACCCTGCCTAACCTAACAAACAGGAAGTTGCTTAAATGTTATCAGCCTGCCCAAACTATTTATTTATTCAAATATTTATATTCCACTTATCCCTGTGACTCCAGGCAGCTTACAGATCATACTGAAAAGCATAATAGGGGTGTGCAATTCCCCCCCCCTCCCAGCTTCATTGTCAATGGGCCCCATAAGCTATAATGGAGAATCAATGTGAGGGTATCTGGGGCTCTGGGGAGTATTTTTTGAAGTAGATGCACCAAATTTGGTCCCTCTCCTCAAAAACCTCCCCATTTCAAAAAGATTGGACCAGGGAGGTGGAAAAGAAGGTGCCCACATTGGAAACAATGGAGGGAAAATATGCCTTGTGGGCTGAAGCAGAAATCCCTGATTGGCCTGTTAAAATTTTGTGAGCCAGTGCCCCTTATCACAGCTTAGAGGGAACTATGAATTCATGATATGAAGTGATGAAGTTGAAAAACTTTAGTAGGCTACAAGAGCAGCAAATTACATTGTCACCTCTAATTGATCAAAAGCTCCCTAATCACCATGGAGAAATGCATTTTTAAAGGCACATTTCCCAGCAATAAAAGAAAGTTTTGCATAAGCCATAAATGTCTCCATTAGAAAATATTAATATTAGGGAGGAATTTGTTGCCGCGCTTCCTTTAAGCGTTCGCTCTTAAAATATCAAATACATCATCCTGAAAAGTTTAAATAATACAATTATAATGCCCTCTGCTTGAAATATAAATCCTGCATCACCTTAAGTGGTTTGTAACAGGACACCAAAGTTTTTTGCATCTAGAAATAGTTTCATTCATTCCAATGCATTTGTAGAGGCTTTCTCAAATTGTTGTGAGCTTTGGGACAGCAAAGGATGAAATGGTTAGACAGTGTTATTGAGGCAACGAACATGAAATTAAGTAAACTCTGGAGCACGATGGAAGACCGGAGGGCCTGGCGTGATGTGGTCCATGGGGTTGCGAAGAGTCAGACTTGACTGTGTGACTGAACAACGACAACAACAGGGGACTGCAGAGAGCTGATGACAGTTGAGGAAATCAGGAGTGGCCAACAACCACCTGTGAGGTGAAGCATAGCTGTTGGCTTCCAACACACTCCCCCCACCTCCTACACCTAACAGGTGGTTGTCTGTCAGGTGCAGCCACACCTCCACAGTGGCTTCTAATACTCCTTCCCCTCCCCGTCCTACACTGGACAGGCAGCTGCCTGCCAGGTGTAGGAGAGGAGGTGGGATGGCTTCCAACACACTCCTCCCACCTAACAGCCGCTCTGACTTCAGCTTTCCACCTCCTCCCCCCCTCCCTCCTGGAGAGCAGTTGTAATTCTAAGTGATCTCCAGCCCCCACCTGGACACTGGCAACAATACTTCCCCAGAAGGGTGGAGTGTGGAGTCTATGGCATTGTACCTGTCTGAGGTCCCACCCCTTCAAAACCCCACCCTCTCCAGGCGCCACCCCTCAAATCTCCAGGAATTTCCCAGCCTGGAGTTGGCAACCCTATGTCCTTCCCAGCCAACCATCAAACTACCTTTATCTCCCCTTCTGACTTCAGCTTTCCATCTCCTCCCCACTCCCTCCTGGATAGCAATTGTATTTCTTTTTTTAAAAAACAATTTTATTAGGATATTTTAATAAGTCAAACATACATCACTTTACCAACTGTCATATATCCTTTTCTCCTAACTACCCACCCCTTCTGACTTCCCACAGTGCTCCAACCTCCAGCCCATAACTTACATTCCCCTCTTTTTCCCCCTTGTTCATTAATCAAATTCTAAAGGTAACATATCTTTTAACCAGAGGTCATTTCGGGGGGGAACGCGGGGGAACACAGTTCCCTCCGGGTGAGGTGCAGGGGGCGGGGCACATGACGAAGCCAC
>NW_015171511.1:1669143-1669273 GCF_001447785.1 Gekko japonicus | reverse complement strand
TATTTGCAATCTTTTTTGGTGTCATATACCATCTATACATCATCTTATAACAATTTTCTTTTAAATTATTACACGTTGATATTTTCATTGCATATTTCCATAAAAATTCCCAGGATGACATGGATATTTC
>NW_015171511.1:1635838-1667476 GCF_001447785.1 Gekko japonicus | reverse complement strand
CTGAACAAAAGCAAGCAGCCAGGGCTAGTGAAGTAATGCCAGTCAGGAGGCATAAAGTCACCCCGAGAGTGCTGGCAGGCCTAGGGCTGCCAACAAAGACAGATTGATGCAAAGGAGGACGGAAAAGTCTCCATATCTCTATTTTGCCTTAAATTGGTTTTGATGCCAGCAGAGGGAGAAAATGCCAGAGGCTCTGGATGGGTACCCCATGGAAAGTTTCAACAATTCTCCTTCAACTAGTTTTCCATTCACTCCACTGGCATATTCTCTTTCTGCCAGGTAGGCTTCTACAATGGTGGTGGTGGTGGTTAACACTCAACATTCACCATTAAGTATGTACTGACAACCTGGAATCACAATATTCTAACACAACTTACATCCTATTTTATATTTTTACATTTCTAAACATAAAATTTCTAATGAAACTGGTGGGTAAACCAAAGGAATGAAAACTGACCTAAAACAACCTACTTGTATACAACCAACAGAATATTATAAGAAACAACTTAAATCAAATTCAGTGTTCATACCATTAGGGATCAAGATCATTAATTTAAAGATTCACCTGTGTTCCTGGCAAAGTAATTCCTTCATAGCCAATGGACATTTTGAGTCTACAACCTGAGTCGGTCACCTGGAGATTGGCAACAGTTTGTTTGGAGGGTGGGGTCTATGGCATTGTATCTGTCTGAGGTCCCCCTCTTCCTCCTCCTCAGACGCCACCCTCAGCAGGCTTCATCCCTACAATATCCTGGAAGTTTCCAACCTGGAACTGGCAACCCTATGTCCTTTCCAGGAAATCATCAGCCTACCTTTATCTGCCTGTCTGTCTTCAGGTTTACATCCCCCCCCCCCCCCGCAGCTTCTGCCTAGGGAAAGGGCAGTCTTGCCCTACAGTGGGAACCAAAGCAGCTGACATCATTCTCCTCTCCCCTGTATGATCCGCACAACAACCCTGTGAGGTATGTTAAGGTAGAAAGTCTGTGAATGGTCCATAATCCCCCAGGCAACTTTTATAACATGAACCTGGGACATGCACACCATCCTCTGAAGCATTCTCAGGTACATATCTGTGGCAGTAATGGGGTGACTGCTGGCCCCTTTTCCTATCATTTTTTGCCTTGTGGTATTCTGCTTGTGGTGTGATCTGTCTTTTTTGTGGAGTGGCATGGTTGTGTTATTGGGTTTGTTTCTTTTGAAGGGGAAGTGATGTGTTGTGGGCGAGAACATATTTTACCTCAGAATACACCAGGTCACATATGCAAATGCGGGAGGGAGAGTTTGAGGTGCGGAATGGAGTGAAGTCCAATCAGCTTCCATATGCAAATGACCTTAAAACACTGGCCCAATCAGAGAAGAGTGGCCTAGGCTGCAGTGGGTGGGAGAGAACTCAGGCAATGCAGCCAGCGGATACAGACACCTTGTGATTGACATATCACAGGGCCAACTGATTTTGGCGGGCATAGAATGTTGCCATGTGAAAATGCTTTTATACACACACACACACGGAGCAAGGCCCATTGTAGGACCAATACAACGAACCCTAGAAGGACGCGAGACCTCCCTGTGGCTGCAGCGTGGACGCGCTGCCGACACCCCAGGACGGCAGCACGGGCCGTGGCGGTGTCCCTGTGCGGGCGCAGGCAGTGTCCTCTGGGCTGGCTCCACTGCTGGCTGACCTTGCGGCACGGCGGCAGCCATTGGGTCACAGGCTGGCCACGCGCAGTGGTCCTGGGCCACTGGGGGTTGGCGCAGTGGGAGGACCGGCGGTGGTGTAAGGGCCAGCATTGCGGCTCGGCTGAAAGGCCACCTGGGAGGGGAATGAGGGCTGGGACGTCGACCCCTTGGCAAGACCCCTGGCTCAAGGGTTGGTGGAACGGGTCAGCACAGTCTCCGTGGCCGGCCGGGCACCAGCAGCATTGGGGGTGCCTTGAGCGCTCTGTGGGCCAGCAGGGCGGTGGGCTCCGTGCAGGTGTAGGCCAGGCGGCAAGGTGGTGGGCCTTGGAGGCATCCAGCCGCCGGAGCATCCATCCTACCCGGCGGCTCCCCAGAGACTGAGGGCGAGATGCTGCCTAGCAAGTCTGTGGGCGGGATGGAGGCGACATAGGGAGGTAATGCAGCCAGGGGATTGGCCCCCCTCCTGAGTGACAGATCAGGAACCCAAAGGCTGGGGAGGCATGTGGAAGAGTCACACGGAAACCTTTTTATATATAAGGAGAGATAAGGACAAGATTTACGGAACTTAAGGGTAGAAACGTGCATTTAAGCATGCCTGTCTCACCAAAGACTGGTGAAAGGGGATGGCTGCATAGAATTGTTTACTCCTGCATTTTACTGCTTGTACATAAAACTAGGGATTTAAAAAGAAAACATCTCAGAGATCCATTCAGATTCCTAATAATGATGATGCCACTAAAAAGAACAAAATGTTAAATGATAAAGCCATTTCGTTGATGGCTCTCAGTATTACAGTTATTGCTTAAAGTGCGTTTTCACTATAGCCAGCCCTTCCAAGAAAACTTTATGAGCGTCGTAAATGCAGAAAAAAAAGAAAATGGGCTGTTTTTCTTTAGTTTTAGAGTTATTTTGTCTGCTTGCCTATCGTAATTCATAATCTTATTTGTGTCAAAATCAGAAATAGAAAGGCGAAAACCCTGCACTGCTCTCTAACGTTTTTAAAATAGGCTTCATCATAAAAGCCTCATGGAAAATCAGGCAAAGGTTTTAGGCTGTAACTGTATAAACTGGGAGTTCCAGGGGACGTTCATGGCTCTGTGTCACCATAAAAGGACACATATACAGTGCCGTCCTAAACTGAGTTACACCCTTTAAAGTCTACTGAAGTCAATGGGGTTAGAAAGATGCAATTCTGTTTAGGATTGCATCGATAGGGTAGTTTCCCCTGTTACGGCTTGAAGTAATGGGAGTGATTCTACAAACCTCTCCCTGATGAAACCTGTAAAGTGGGCAAGGATTTGAATAAGGACAAGAGGATGACAACAACCAGGAAGCTAGGTGACAGCAGTTGCATTTAGATGCCACAACAAGCTCTATGTAAAATCCAATGCGATTCCCACACGGCAGGAACACGTTTTATTGCTGCAGTCATGCATTCTCTTCCTTCCTTTTTCCAAATACAGATAATTTCTCAGCTTGATTTGCTGTGACATATGACTGTAGGAGGCATTTGATGCAAAGGAGGCATTTATTTACTACATATAATCTGGGGTGAGGGTTGCCAGCTCCAGGTTGGGAAATACTTGAGATTTGGGGGGGGGGTGTAGCCTGAGGAGGGTGGGGCTTGGGGAGAAGAGGAACTCCAGTGGAGTATAATGCCATAAAACCCACCTTCCAAAGTGGCCATGTTTTCCCCAGGGGAACTGATCTCTGTCATCTGGAAATCGCTTGTAAATCTAAGAGATCTCCAGCCACCACCTGGAGGCTGGCAGCCCTGTCTGGGATTTCGAAACTGGGACTAAACAGAGGTAGGTGGCAACTAGTGCAGTCTGATGCCAGTGTCCCTATCGAATATGAATAAGTTCAGACAGTTCCTCATAGTGACATGTGGGACAGAGCAAGTTCCAGAGCAGTCCTTAAAATAATGACAGAGCCCATGAGTCTCCTGTCTACAGCTAAGCTGGCTGAGAATATGTGCAATACTTAGACACTTTCCATGGATACTGGAAGCAAGGCAGACTGGAGGAAAATGCTTTGGGTACCACCAGAGCACAATGAAGTAAGGTGTGGGAGGGGGGAAGGCTTAGCTCTCCCTTCAGCCACTCATGTCATTTACGGTAAATAAAAAACCCTACCCATCCCCACTTTAGAGGTGAATGCTTGCATTCATACACAACAGTCCCCCTGTTATGCAGTATCTGTGCCACCTCTCTGGTGTCAGTGTGTTGCCAAACATCTGGCTCTGCCCAGTGCTGCTGTTCAAGTGAGGATTTAACCATGCGATCCTAAACAGAAGTCCATCGTTCTAAACTCATTGATTTCAGTGGCTTTAGTGGTGTAACTCTGTTTAGAATTGCACTGTCAGTTGGTGATTAAACAGGGGAGCCTATCTTATCTAGCTGAAAACCGGCAGGAAGTATCCTTTGGATGAGGGATACAATCCCTGAAAATTCCATTCCAATTGTATAGGGGGGGAGGGGAGGCTTTCTCCTAACTGACTGAAATTTGAGACAGAGGATCCTTTCTGCAAAGGGTCCAGCAGCACCTGAGCATTTCACAGTAGTTGCACAAGGTAACCAAACAAACAAACAAAAACCAGGAACTATGTTTCCTACTGAAACCAATGCAAATGAATAACTGTTGTTGTTGTTGTTCCGTCGCACAGTTGAGTCCAACTCTTCATAATCCCATAGACCGCATCACGCCAGAATAACTAGAATAACTAGAACTAGAACAGAATCAAGGAAACTATAACTAGAGTAAAAGCACAATTTTTAGAAATACCAGAAACCAAAAACTTGTGCACACCATTATTTTTTATCCTCTGTATGTACTGAAAACCTGCTTGTACTGTAGAAGGCAAATGGAGTACAACCAGCAAGGAGATGTAACTGGAGTTGTCCCTCAGGAGGCCAGCTAAATTGGGAGTCTGGAGTCAGCCTCCACCACTCTCCCAGACTGATCTGAGAACCATTGGATCCATGAGGATCTAATCCAGATTTGGGGCTCCTCAAAGGAGTGTAAGTTTATGGGACTAAGACGTCTACCCCTATCTTCATCGCCAAGAGGTTGCTCCTACCCAGCTGTCCAAGGGAATGAAATGGGAGGCATGATCCCTTCTGATGAGGCCAGCTAAGTCTCCTTTCCTTGGGAGAGGGGTGGGTATTTCCCCATTAGCTGATCACCTCTGACAAGGCCAGTTGGGTCTCATTACCCTGGGAGGGGGTGGGGATTCCCTCATTAGCTAGGGCATGGCTCCAGGGCCGGCTCACTCACTAGGCGAACTAGGCGATCGCCTAGAGCGGGATGGCCCTTAGGGGCACCAAACTGCATCCGGCCCCGTACTCTGGGAGTTTCTTAATTATTTGTGTTTTTCATTCTTCCTAAAATGCATTTATTTTTGAAAATTGGTGGGCGCACGGGGGGGGGGGCATAAGGGTTCCTCGCCTAGGGTGCAAAATAAGCTGAAGCCGGCCCTGCATGGCTCTCCCTCCCAGGGAGTTTCCTAAGTGATGCTACTTTCTGCAATTATATTTATTTTATTTCTTTATTTTGGGATTTTTTAAATTCCACCCTGCCCAAACGGGCTCAGGGCAGATCACAACAAATCGAGTCAAAGACTGGTTACAATAAAATCACATTAACATCATAAAAACAATAAAATTGGTAGCAGTAATATAAATCTGTTGGGGCCACAAGGTGGAATGGGGGGGGCTGTGGCAGTGGAGGCAGCTCGGGGGCTATGCCGTTACAAGGTGGAGCTCTTGGAGAGCCAGTTTAGTGTAGCGGTTAGGAGCATAGAGTCTAATCTGGGAGAGCTGGGTTTGATTCCCCACTCCTCCACATGCAGCTGCTTGGGTGACCTTGGGTCAGTTACAAGTCCTTTCAGAGCTGTTCTCTCAGGAGCAGTTCTCGAAAGGGCTCTCAGCCCCACCTACCTCACAGAGTGTCTGTTGTGGGGAGGGGAAGGGAAAGGAGTTTGTCAGCCACTCTGAGACTCCTTCAGGTAGTGAAGGGCAGGGTATAAATCCAATCTTTTCTCCTTCTTCTTCTTGAAAGGGAGCTCAGACAACCAAGGAGAAGGTGGGTGACTGGATGGTCAGCCTTTGACAACTAAGAGATGCCAGCCAGAAGGAGAGCCAGAAAGATGGTAGATGGGAAATGACTGAAACTCTTCTCTCAAACTTGCTCTGCCAGCAGTGGGGCTGACTCTCCCAGGGCAGCAGAAGTCGGTCAGAGGGGACTCCTGGCTCATCACCTCCAATGCTTCCAATGAAGTGAGCTCTGATCTACAAAAGCTTCTGCTGGGATAAATGTTGCTAATGTTTAAGATGCTAGTGGACTTCTGTCTAATTTAACAAAATAACTTGAGCTTAATTCTAAAATGCTGTAGGAATTTAAGGTCGGTTGAAGAGCCTCGAAGCCCTCCCGAAACTCCAGGAAAAAATGCATTTTTACGGATTCTTTAATGAGAAGAAGCCCCGATTTGGATAGTCCAGGTTAGTCTGATCTCATCTGATCTTGGCAGCTAAGCAGGGTTGGCCCTGGTTAATATCTGGATGGGAGACCAGAAAGCAATACCAGGTTTGTGACACAGAGGCAGGCAATGGCAAACCACCTGTGGACGTGTCTTACCTTGAAAACCCTACAGGGTCGCTGTAAGTCTATTGCAATTCGATGGCAGAATAAGTCAATAAAAAACTAGAAGCAGCACTGAGGAGCCACATCTTCTCTACCTCTGTGTCCTCCATTGTCCTATTACAAACAACTGAAAGAGAGTCCTGGATTTAATACCTTTTGGTGTCTTTTTCTGGAAGCAGGCAGAAGCCAGCTGGGGATTGCTGCATCCTGCTGTGCTGAAAGTTAAGGGCATATCCCTCCCAGAGGAACTTGGACTTCTGCCAGATTTTTCATCATAGGAGAGGGAGCACACAATAAATTCTTCAGGCCATCCTGTCATTGCCAACTCCTTGTCAAGTTCATCTCTTGTTCCATAAAGCTAGAAGATAAATGCCTTACTCAACTGTATTAGTGACCCAGTTAACTGCAATAGAGACACAGAGAACAAAAGACATCCCGCATCTTCAGGTTATGTAAATAAAAGGCATTTGCCAAAGGACAACTGGTGAAAATGAAATACTTAAAGCACCCCAAGACTCATCAGCGTTTGAATAGCAACTTTTTGGTGGGGAGGATCCATGGCTCTGTGGTAGTCCAATCGCGTTGGATGCAAAGGGCCCCAAGCTCAATCCCCGCCAGCTCCAGATGAGTAGTAGATATTAAGACACTTCCTTACTTGAGATCCTGAAGAGCCATTGCCTGTCAATGGAAATAATACTGATGGACCAGTATTCTGATTTGGAATAAGTCAATTTCCTATATGTGTACTTCCTGTGAACAACTAATCATGCAAAACTGTGCGCATTTTGTTTAGAATGGGTAGCTGCAGAAATAGACTTCACTTTGGCCTATCAAAGTACATTTATGCAATATGAACATGTTCAATCTAAATTTGAAAAGTATAACAAAGTTTGAGTCCAGCAACACCTTTAAGACCAATGAAGTTTTATTCAAGGTATAAGCTTTCGGACGGAGCATAACAACAGGGTCTCAGTTAATTACTCTCCTCATTCCACAATTAAGAAGGGTACATCTGCCCATCTATCTCTGATTTTGATATATTGATTTCTTTCACTATGTTTTTCTCCGGAGTTAAACCCAAACAAATGGTGACTATATAAATTAAGCTTGTTGTTCCAGTTTGGTCCTTGCATCTGTCAAACAGCTTTAGTATGTTGTATGTTAATTTGCTGCTCACCCTCTACCTATATGTATGGACTGGCAACTTCCATTTCACTGTATCTGAAGAAGTGTGCTTGCACACGAAAGCTTATACTTTGAATAAACCTTTGTTGGTCTTAAAGGTACCACTGGACTCAAACTTTGTTTGGCTGCTTCAGACCAGCACGGCTACCCACTGGAATCTATCTTGAAAAGGCATAGAAAAAAAAGGGAAATAGAACCTGCAGTCAACCCCAGAACCAAAAACGATTGAGAGGAAAAGGTATATAAAGGAAAAGCAAAATCACTATTTATAAACCAGTAAGATCTAAACAAAATAAATCCTTTAATGAGTATACACAAAGTGTATATTCTGTATATTAATTTAATCTCCGGTTTTAGATCACATTGGTTTCAAAATAGCGGTTTTGCTTTTCCCTTTATATACACATTCCCCCCTCTAAATTTAGATCCAATCTAATATATGGTTTTTAGACCTGAAGGCTGGCCAAGGAACTCCCTCCTATCTAATTCAAAATGGTGCAGCCAGACAATTATATCCCATCAAGAGCTAACAGCTAAATGGGGGTGGTGGTGGAGGAATACTGCTCCTAAAAATATAGGTGAGGACTGTTTTAAACAATGGGATTTTTGCCCTTGAAGTATGATGTATAAGAATGTTTTAATATGCAATAAGTCATATTAAACAGCTATTTCAAGGGAGTAAATAGTAGAGGGATGAAGCCATGTGCTAGGAAAGACCAGCAGTGGATTATCTAAAAGAACTGCAAAGGTTTTCAGACCTTTAAGAGTGAAGGATTAGGTGACTACTGTCTTAAAATGAACAAATTTATGGAAGCTAGGTCTACAAGAACTTCATTGGCACCCAATGAAGTTGCTAGGCAATAGACTCAGGGATGGCCAAACATTTCTTTACTCAATGAGTAATTAAATTGTAGAATTCATGGCCAGGGAAAGTAATGATGGCCGTGAACATGGGTGACTTTAAAGAGAGGCTAGACAGATAAAGGAGCTGCGGTGGCTCAAGTGGTTAAGATGCTGAACTGCAGGCTGTGGAAGGTCGGTAGTTCAGGAGTTAGAGACCCGGGTGCCGCATGACGGAGTGAGCTCCCGTCTCTAGTTCTAGCTCCTGCCAACCTAGCAGTTCGAAAGCAAGAAATTGCAAGTAGATAAATAGGTACCACAATGTCACTTTCGGCGCAAACCTGTAACTGGCATCAGCATGATGCTTTAAGACTCCACCCAAACTCTGTGATTTTACCAGGAATCCAAGAGTGCCATGCCAATTCACCAATTCACCGATGTCACTTCTAGGTTTGTGCTGCAAGTGACATTGTGGCGCCGCAGTTTCCCCACCGCTGCTCTCCCAGTGCTGCACAGGGCAGCAGCGGGAGGCTGGGGGCAGGAGGCCTCCCATTGTCGCGTTAGGCATGGCCTCCCTACTTCATTGGCAGTGGCCAGATGCTGGGGAGCAGTCAGCAAGTGAGGACTGTTGTCTGTGGGCCCTACTTATGGGTTTCACAGTGGTATCTGATTGGCTACTGCTGAAAAGAGGATGGGCTATATCAGTCTGATCTAGCATAGAGGTAACATAACCTGATAATTGCTGCAGATTCAGTCAATATTAAAGGGACAGCTAATGGGACCAGTTTAGAAAGTTGTCAGCCCTTCACATAAAGACCAAAGCTGTAAAGGATTTGTGGCAAAGAGGTTTTTTTGCACAGCATTGCAAGCTTGAAGTTTCGTCAATGTGATCTCCAGACGCAATAAATGCTCAGAGCAGGGGCCATGAATTTTAAATACCCCTCCTTGCAGACTGCTCGCCTGCCAACTGCCAAGAGGGACTCAAAATTACAGCCTCGGGACCGGAACAAGATGCTATCCTAACATGTTGCCATTCTCATGCTAATCTTCATCATGAGGACAGATGAATATGCCATGTTCCTGCCTGGCTATTAAAATAAAACAGGAATTCATTTCGTGTTTCGTCTTTGGTGTTCATCCCAGCGTTTGCCACCAGAATGAATGATCGCTAAACTGGCAGAGCCCTTATAGGTCTTTGTTCTCACTGTCTACTCTCATTCCCACTGGCAGCCAAGACTGCCGGCACAGAAAATAGCCTGCCATTAATCCAAGCCACGGACGGCATTGGGAGTAGCTAGATAGGCTGTACAAAATGTGCCTGTCTCATGAACAGAGTTAATAATGCAAAAGGCAGTGTGGTACAGCAGGCAGAAGGCTGGACCTTGGAAAGGGGGATCGGGGTCGAATCCCCTGTCCGCTTTGAAGGTCACTGGATGACCACGGGCCAGTCATTCTCTCTCAGCCTCACCTACTTTGTTGTGGATGGGGAGAGAGACCATGCGTGCCCCCCTGAATCATGTTGAGCAAGGGTGTGACAAATATGGAATAGGGAACATACTGAGGTAAGGTTTTGCCTGCTTGGGGGGGGGGGAATCACAGCTGTGCTGAGTCTTATTTTGTTATATCCACTCATGGTTTGTACATATCATTTCACAATGTCGGTGTTTTTATGCCACCTTTCCTTCGAGGAGATCAGGACAGCACTGCATCCAATGCACTGCATGCAAAAGAAATACTTCCACCATGTTTTGCTTTTCTGTCTCACTGGTAGCAGTATCAAAGGACTGCATAATCAGAATGAACTGTTACTGGCAGGTGTCTTTGGAGGCCCTGCCTTGGGTGCCCCTGCCTTCTGATATTAGGTGTGTGGCAACCCAGGAGAGGGCCTTCTCTGTCATGGCACCAAAGCTCTGGAACTCTCTCCCGAGGGAGATTCATCTCTCCCCTTCTGTTGCCATTAGGGCTGCCAAATCCCCCCAGGGGGCAGAATTCCCCCCGCTTTGGAGCCCCGATTTCCGCCCCCACGGAATCGGGGCCCGGGGGAAACCCCACCCCAACATGCACGTCACTTCCCTGTGATGTCATCACGCTGGGGCGGGGCACAGCCATTTGAGGGGAAAACATAGAGTTTTCCCCTCAAATGGCAGCCATTTGAGGCAACACAAAGTCCCCCACCATTTGAGGCGCGCACCGGGAGGCAACACAAAGTCCCCCGCCGGCACAGGTGAGTACATTTGGCAACCCTAGTTGCCATCTTCTGCCAGCGGATAAAGGCTTTTTTGTTTCATTTGGCATTCCCTCACTGATCTCCTTCCAAACCAATGTCTTCATGTTGTAATCACGCATGTTTTAATATGTTTTTATTATTTATTTAATTAATTAATTAATTAATTTCATTTATACTCCGCCCTCCCCGCACACGGTTTTCGATTATGTCGGACTGTATGAGATCAAACAAATAATTATGCCAGATTTCTACTGTCCATTTATTTTTGTTCTTCCAGCCTAGAGCTATTACTGCTTTGCCTGCTAGTATCAGGGCTTTAAACAAAGCTTGGTTCTCTTTGCTTATTGCTGGATTACCTACTATACTCATTAGCATTAAATTAAAGTTAATGTGTAATGATACTTTACATGTCTTATTTATAATTTGTAATATCTTTGTCCAGAATACTCTGACCTCTGGGCACTCCCACCACATATGGGAATACCATCCCTTCGATTGTTTACAATGCCAACATCTAGGGCTCATACCTGGGAACATGTTTGCAATTTGTGCTGGTGTTTTATACCATTTGGTAAGAAATTTATGCTCCATTTCATTAAATTTGATTACTTTAATTTCCTCAGTTCCTTTCATTATTTTTCTTGCCATACTATCTGTTATCTGACCTTCTTTGGCCCAAGTGTTTTGTAAATACAATATTGACTTATCTACATTTGATGTCATTTCCTTGTAAATTTTCCCTGCTAGCCCTTGTTTTGACTTTTGCATCTCTTTGTATAATGTTTCTATTGGTTCCTCTAGCCAACATTTCTCTTTTTCCTTTATCTTTTTAACCTTACTATACAGGCCAGTTATTCTTAACCAATGTTGGTTGCCCACCTCTTCTATTATCTCCTGTATGGGTTTTAGATTGCCTCCTCTAAACATATCTTTCATCCTATAATACCCTTTAGCTTTTAGCCATTCCCACCATTCGTTACCTGTTATATCCTTGTTTATAGATTTTAATGGTGCCCAGCTTGAAGTTTTTCTTAGCCATAACTCCTGCCACTTATTCCACGCTTCTAAGGCTGCATGTCTGGGACCTTTGGTTAGTTTGAGGTCTATTTTTGTGACTTTGCAAAGAGGCCCCCAGCAGCCAATGTGATTATTGATCTCGTTCTCAAATCTAACCCATTTTTGCTCTTCCCCTTCGCCTATTTCTAATAGGGACTTTATTTGGAAGGCTTCATAATAGCTGTTAAGCTCCGGGACTCCCCACCCTAGCTCCCCTTTGGGACTATATATCAATCTCTTTTGGGTTCTGTACTTCTTGCTCCCAAATACCCATTCTCTAATCACTCTGTTCCATTGTTCTAGCTTTTTACTGTGTGCTTCTAGTGGTATCGCCTGAAATAAATATATTAATTTGGGTAGCCAGAACATTTTAACACTTCTAATTCTAGTGGAGAGCCCTAGCGTTTTGTTTTTCCATTTTCTCATATCTTTTTCTATTTTCTTCCATATTATGTTGTAGTTACTTTCCGCGATTCTATCAATCTTTTTTTGTATCACTATCCCTAAGTATTTAAACCTTTTAGTTCCCATACCGATACTTGTAATTTTGTTTACTTCTTTTTTTTCTTCTTTATTCACATTAAGGTACATGATTTCTGATTTGGCCATATTTACTTTTAAACCTGAGAAACACTCATAATCCTCTAGTATAATTTTAATCTCTTTCATCGCTTCTTGGGGATTTGACATAACCACTATAATGTCATCTGCAAATAAATTAATTTTCATTTCTTCCTTCTTTGCTTTGAGACCATTTATCCTTACACTATTTCTTATTCTCTCAGCTAGCTGTTCTATCGCTATGGTAAATAGAAGTGGTGAGAGTGGGCAGCCCTGTCGAACTCCTCTCTGAATCTGAAATGTTTGTGATTTGTCATTGTTAACCTTAACCACTGCTTTCCCATCTCTATATATTTCCTGGATTGCTTTTATAAAATTATCTCCCATCTTGTACTTTCTCATAACCTGCCACAAAAATCCCTGAGAGAGGGTATCGAAAGCTTTATAGACATCCAGTTTTAGGAGGGCTAATTTTTTTTGTTGACTATGTTGCAGTACGTTTATTATGTTCCTAATCGGATGAGCAATATTCCTCCCCTTAATAAACCCATATTGATCTTCTTTTATTATATTAGGTATGATGTTCTTTACTCTGTTTGCCAAGATTTTAGCAAAGATCTTATAATCTTGATTAAGGAGACTAATGGGACGGTATGAACCTACTTCTTCCGGGTCTTTACCTGGTTTCATGATTACTATTATTTCTGTTTGTCTCCATGAGTCTGGGGCTTTCTCCCCCCTCAAGATCGCATTGAAGACCATATGTAGCTCTGGGGTTAATATTTCTACCATTTCCTTATAAAATTCACTTGTAAACCCGTCTAAACCCGGGGATTTCCCCTTTCTGAGTTCCTTAATTGCATCTTTTATTTCTTGTATGGTAATTTCCTCTTGTAATTTACTTTGCTCCTCTTCCTTCAGTGTAGTTTTGACCTCTTCTGTAAAGACTGCAGTGTCTCTTTTCGCATATAGATTTTTATAGTAAGTCGCGAACGCCTCTCTTATTTCTATAGGGTGTTGAGTTTTTTGGCCATTCACCTTTATGCTTTTTACCCTTTGCTTTTCCTTCCTATTTTGCAGGTATTTTGCTAATCTTTTTGATGTGTTAATACTATTTCTTTGATATTCATTTTTCACCATAGCTTCCCTTTTCCATAATGTTGTCGAGTCTAGTGCATCCAATTGCTTTCTGATTTCTATTATTTGATTCTGTATCATAGGGTTATATTTGTGCATTAATTTACTTTGTAAAGTCCCCAATTCTTGAATTTTGGCTTGCCTTCCCTGGTACCATTGCTTTTTTAGGAGCTTTTCTTTCTTTATGCAATGCCCTCTTATCACTGCTTTTGCTGCATCCCATAATACATTTATAGGTACTGTTCCTCTGTTTTCCTCAAAGTATAACTTTATCTGCTCTGATATGTAATGTCTATCCCTTTCTTTGGCCATTATCAAATTGTTGTATCTCCAAGTTCTATCTATTGGTTGTTGTGTGAGTTCTATTACCATGCTAATTGGAGCGTGATCCGAGATCCATATCTGATGGGTCTTAATATCTTTAAGAATCGTATTATTATTCTTTCCCAAAATTATGTAGTCTATACATGATGCTGTTTTGTGTCTGCTTGATATATGTGTAGGTTTGGGGTGGTACCCCATAGACTCGTGAGCCTCTATCAGGCCCCAGTTCCCTAGCTTCATTGATTTATCTTTTGTTAAATCCAAATTTAAATCCGCCGCTATAATAATTTCGCCCTCTGAAAATTGTTTAGTTTTTTTAAATATTTTCCCCAGAAATTTCTTTTGTCCTTTATTTGGCGCATAAATATTTATTATTGTGTACTTCTTACCTTCTATTTTAAACTTTACTAGTAAGTACCTACCATTCCCATCTGTCTCTCTCTCCACATCCTCTATTTTAATTTTCTTGTGTATCAATACTGCTACCCCTTTGCTCTTGTTATTACATCTGGCTTCTGCTAAGATCTCCCAGGATGGGTGAGCCAACAATGGCTTTCTGTCCTTCTTTTTCTTGTGAGTTTCCTGAAGACATAATATATCTACCTTTTGTTCCTTTGCTATCCTAGCTATCCTAAACCTTTTAAGGTTGGAGGATAAGCCATTGACATTCAGAGAAAACAATTTAAGCAAAAGTGGACAACTCACAGGATCATCGCGACTAACATACTCACTCCCTATTGCACATCACATTGGGATCAACGAGGGGGATGCCATGGGCCACGATGTTCAGGTGGCCAGTCAGCCCAACCCAGCGGAACTGCTCTGCAGTCACACATTGGTGGTAGTGGCGGTGGCGGCTCCTACTCGAAGGCCTGGCAGAAGAGCTCCGTCTTACAGGCCCTGCAGAAATGTAAAAGGTCCCGCAGGGCCCTGATCTCCTCCGGGAGCTCATTCCACCAGGTAGGAGCTGCCACCGAAAAGGACCAGGCCCTTGTGGCAACAAGCCTGGCCTCCTTAAAGCCCGGGGTCACTAGACGGTGACCCAGACCGAAGTGCTCTTTGGGGCCAGTATGGGGAATTCATATATAATGTTTTTATAATATATACTTTTTATTATAATGGTTTTATAACATAATTTCAAAATGTATCTATTACATTGTTAGCCACCTTGGCAGCTCTTGTAAAGGCAGAAAGATGCGATATAAATTTTGTTAATAAATAAATGGACACATTAAAGACAATCTGTGATATGGGATCACTTGAAGGAGCAAAAGATCAGATGGAGAAGTATTAACAGCCGTGCACAGGATAGGTTGCATTGTGGATGTGCTCCAACACACTATGTCTTCTTACACAGATTTGAGCTGTAGAAATAGCTTTGCACAGCATTCATGGGACACCTGACCTTAATAAAATATGCCATTGTTATCTGGTGGTTTGAGAGAAGATACTTTCTGTGAAAGTGTCAAAAAGGGCAAGCATGACTACTTAAATTGTCAAACAACCTTGTCCACTATCCAAACATATGAAGACAAAACACAAAATGCTGGCCTCAAGCTATCTGAGGCACACTGGATTTGACAATGATAAACAATAGATGCAAATCCTTGCCCAAGATCCTTGTCTATGAAGCCAGCCTCTCGGAAGGCAGGGTTTCGGCGAGCTGATGGCGGCTGTGTCTCCTGGGATCTCCCAGGAAGATGGCTCGCAAACCAGCAGTTACAGAGGGGATGCAAATGTCCACGCCCCCTGGGGACCTTTGCAAAGGGTCTCCAGTCATGGAGTGCTGAGGGTCGCCTCTTTCCCGGCACGCTGTCGGGAAATTGAGGCGTCCCTTTGCTCCGACAGTCTCTCTGCTGTGTTCCAGCAAGGACTAAGCTATGCACACCCCATCAAGCGAGTGGAGGTTGAGCACCAAATAAGCATATCTGTCGGCGAGATCTACTTGATCTACATATGAAGAGTGAGTAAAGTTGAAACGAAACAACAAAGCGAAAGCCCCCCTGGGGAAAAGCGAGAGGGGAGAGGGGACTCTCCTCCACTAAGAACTGTTTATAAGTGTTACGGAGCTAGAAGAAAGGGGGGGCAGGTTTAAAAGCGGCAATGGACTATATGGAGAGATCCCAGGAGACAAGCATTGAAGCAAGTTTTCAGGACTTTGGCAAACTTTGTAAAAGTAAACATCCTTTAAAATGGTGACGGACAACATAGTAAGAGCAACAAGTGATATCCAAGCTTTCTCTAGGAAGTGGAAGAGCTGCTGGTTAACCATCTGACTGGAAATAATCATAGACTCTTGCAAACTGTGTCTTAAGCCTTTGTTCCCTGTTGGTATAAACGAGGTACTATGCAAGAACTGTGCTACATGTCAGCTGTTGCTTTTAAAAGGACTGTGTTAATATTGGAGAAGCGTCTAACCAATGATCATAGGGGCTTCCAGGATCGAAGAGGAGAGTCAAATGGGCATTTGCAATTCGAAGGGCCTGTATGCAGACCATAAGCGAGGCTTAAAGCAAAGGAGTATCCTCCATGGTTATATCCTGATTAAGTCTGCTGGGCAATAAGGTGACGAGACTCTCTTCAAGTCGGGCAGTGAAAAGCAAACTGGAACGACCCCTATGATTGAAGGCAAGAATTTAAGGGGAACAGTCCTGGGAAAAGAAGAAGGGACTTTGTTTTGAGATGGCCAGTTCCTGATACAGCAAGATAGTGCCACAGGGAAGAAGAAAGAGGAAAACAGCAATGGAAGAGAAAATGAGATTGTGTAATATCTACTGAGGGAGACTTATTGTTAATTTGCTTTTAATGGTGGGTTTTCTTTTCTTTCTCCTATAGTGTGTAGATTCCCTCCCTAATTTTGTTGTAGCTTTTAGTAAATACAAATAAAAAATCCTCTACAGGGGGCCATTAAAAAAAGCCAGCCTCTCTTAGGGTGCGTTCAGATGGGCAGCTAATACCGCAATTGGCCCGGCTCTAATTTGATCCCAATCTTTTTTATCCGGCATTGCACAACCAGACCGCTCCCCTTACCACGTACTCCGTGGTGAATTGTCTAGACGGCATCCACCTGAAGGAGCCGCACGTTTTTTTAAAAAAAAATGTTTGCTCATGCACATCCACACCTCAACATGTACTTGCTTTTCCACACATGCGTGGAGTTGAATGATTAAAGCACCGCCAGTGGTACCTCTCTCTAGGTACCTTTTTAATTAATGCAGTTCATAAAATTTACGGTCCATTCTGAAACATGAAATTATCCAGAACGTTTGAGCGGAGCTCTGCGGCTGTTGCACGTTTACACGTTTATGCGCATATTGCTAAGATTTTTTTTTAATGACGCCCACTCGGGATGGTCTGACGTCAGACCATCCAGACAGGAGGATTGCGCGCTGGAATTATCAGACGGAGGAAAGTTTGCAATCGGCCCATTGAGAAGCGAAAACTCCAGATTTTAACTAGTATCTTTTAAGTATGGCTCCGAAGCGCGGCAAAACGGGATGCTCACAGAACAGGCACATTTCCCAGATGTTGCTGTCTGGTCATGACCTTTAAATCCACCAGGCACTCATGCCTGGTGCGGATCTAAAAACCCATCTGATCGGGACCCCAGACATACAAAACAGTGATACAGGACTGTTACTTAAATAGCTGACAATGACCTCTGTTTCCCAAGGGGTCCGAATAACGCCCCCCCCCCAAAAAAAGAAGGTGCCCCAGGTATGTGGTTTCTGGGGAAGTGACAGTTAAAGTCATTAAAGTCAATGGGAAAACAACCCATGGAGGTAGGGGTGAGGATGTTTCAAGAGAGGCAAACACTATTCAGTAGAGGTGTTGCTGCCCTTAACATACATTTCTTCCCCACTACTGCGGCAAGCTCTGATAAACTTGTTCTCCCAAACTGCACTTTTTAAAAGCCTCAAAGTGCCATACAACCAGAGTAAAGGTACGTGAAGGGTTAATTCTTCACAAAGTCAGAGTGCTTTGAGCAACAGGCTGTTCCAAGGGATCTGATTGGTTAGCATCAGCTAAGCAGGCACAATCCTCAGAGAGATGGATGCCGAGGAGATTCAGTCAGATTCTTGCCTTGACTGGAGAGAGTAAGATTTGTGCTTTGATGGGAGAAAGTCAGAATTCAGCCATGACAGAGAGGGTGCGTTCAGATGGGGCGTTTCTGCTGGCAGAAACGCGTTCATACTCACCCTCCATTTTGTGGAGCCCTCCGTTGGACGCCCGCTCACAAGCTGCGGGCGTCGGCGTTTTTTTTAAAAGGAGTTTGAGCATGCGCATAGGCAGCCATTCAGAGAATGGCGATTTTTGCGCATGCTCAACCCTCCCCCATTACATTTAAACTTTAAAGGTAAGCACTTACCTTTAAAGTTTAAAGCCCAACCTGGCCTCCCTGTAGTCCCGGACTCCTCCGGGACGGTAAAGGAAGGGCTTTTTTAACAACAACAACAACAAACGCTCAGGGTGAAGCTTCGCCCGAGCGCATATCGCTTACTTTTTTTAAAAAATGGCGGGGGAAAGCCGGAAGCCTCAGGCTTCCGACGGAAGTGGCTAGGCACCGGTGGAGAGCGATCAGACACACACCGGTTTCAATCGGAAGCCCCCGTTGCCCTCTGTTTACCACCACTTGGGACCTAGTGGCAGAGTACAACGGTGTAAACGGCTTTGTAACGGTTAGGGACGGGAGGCAGATGTTCGCCATGTGAACGCCAGTAAGTACACCGGTTGGAATTGTCACCTATTCCGTTACAAATGCCACGTCTGAACGCATCCAGAGAGTCTGATTTCAGCACTAGCCGAGAGCGGTTTAACACAAACAGGACAACTGGGGGAAAGTGGCTAGGAGGTTTGGGAAGTGTATGGAGTTGGAGACTCCCATTCAGGCCAATAATAGGGGAAAGATCTTCTAGGGGAAAAGAAGATTCCCTACCCAAGTTGAACAGATAAAATAGCTCTTTGCAAAACTGGTTTTACCTCAGAAATTTTAACCCCTAAATTCACCTGGCCTTTCCCCTTTATGTTAAATAAAATATTTTGTTCTTTTTGAATTTAAAAGTGTCTCAAGTGCCATTGTCAGCGGGTTAAGTTAAAGAGGGCTCCTGATCCTCCCTCATGTTCCTGGGCTGAGCCAAAAAGCCAAAATACTGAACTGACAAAGGGTGGGACAGCCAGACCTTAGCTAAAGAAGAAGGCATATTATTTGGACAATTCCATCACAGAGGGGAACTGAAAAATGGAGGGAAAATCTTGCCTCTGAGGGACCCAAGAAACAGTGTAACCAGCTTAAAGTACCTGCACATAGTCAAATGCTTTGGGCAAATGTCATGCTTTATGGCCAAATTCAAAACCCAGATTTCAAAATTTAATGTTTTGGTAAAATTATTATTTTTTTAGTCTTGATGAACATGACTTCTGATTTCAATGGCAATCCACTGGTGTGTGGGTAGATCTTCATTTTTAACGTGTTCTGAATGGCCTCAGCATAGGAGTGAACCAAATCAGTTTAAAGCCAATCAACAAGATTTAAAATTCAAACTTGAGGATGAAACAACCATTGCCCAATAACAAGAGAGAGATTTGTCCTTTCCTCTGATATCTGAATTGCTCTGACGGAGATTCTGTTTTTCATATGGGGACATAGCTCAGTCATAGATCATATGCTCTGCAGATTTGGTCCCTAATTAAAAGATCTCAGGCAGCTGGGCTGTGGAAAACCACTGTTAGCCTAACACTATGGAGTCCTATTATTAGGCAGAGTATGTAATTCTGGGCTAGATGGGCCATTGGTTGGTGTAGCAACAGAATTTATAATTTACAGACATCCCCTTATGATTAACAGTATTAAAAACATGGTAGCTTGTGGACTTGCCTTAAAATCACATGATAGCTTGGTTTAGTTAGTTCTAAAACAAGGCTTAGAGACTGCTGTACAAGATGTTTTTTTTGTAATGTATTTACATTAAAGTTGTTTTAAGCCATTCCTCATTCTGTTCATTTTTAATTGCGGAACCAGAAACACTACAGTTTGATTTACTATAACACACTTTCATATAATCATTTGCTCTTTTTAAAAAGCTTAAGTGGCATGTTAAGGGTGTTAGACAAATTCAAAGTATAAGACTATAAAGAACAATTAGCCACGATAGCTAAGTGGACCCTAAGTAGTGCATATGAGAGGCAGTTGCTGGAGAGAGCAATCAATGTGGGGGGGGTTGCCTTCATGCTCTGCTTTTGGGTTTCCCAAGGGCATCTGGCCAAGCAACATCAGCAACAAGGTGGACGAGATGGACACTTGGTGGTCTTATCCAGAAGAGCCCATCTTATATTCTTCCACTGGAGATGTGATGATCTCTGAGACATGAACTGTATGGACACTGGTGGGCCTGTTGAAAATGATCAAATCAACTTGGTTTATTAGAACTTAAATGGTACTAATTTGACTAACACAACAAACACACTATCTATATACTAATGCATGCGAATATCTAAATCTGCACATTGGGGGCACCTGGGGGGCAGGGAGATTTTCCTGCACACTTGGGGCAGTCCCCAGGTGTGCACAAAAATCTAAAAAAGTGAAAAAAATATTGGAGGGATATTTAAATCCCCCCAAAAGTAAAAGAGCCTTCCCTGCGCATGCAAACTGCCTCGCCGCTGCTGCTGCTGCCACAACGGACAGGAAGGCGGGAGAAGGCTTGCCGGGCTGGCCTCACCACCGCTGCTGCTGCTGCGGAGGGAGGAAGGGGGAAGCTTGGCGGGCCAGCCAGCCTTGCCGCCATCGCTGCTGGGGAGAGAGGAAGGGGAAGGCTTGGCGGGCCAGCCAGCCTCGTCGCCGCTGCTGGGGAGGGAGAGTGAAGCTTGGCAGGCCGGCCGGCCTCGCCGCCGCTACGCTGCTGCGGCTTGGAAGGGAGGGAGGAAGGGGGAAGCTTGGCGGGCCGGCCTCACCGCCACTGCTGGGGAGGGAGGGTGACGCTTGGCGGGCTGGAATACTCCCCCCCACGAGTATCGCTTCAGAGCCGGGGGGGAGACCAGCGCGGGATGGGGGGGGAAGCTGCTGCTGCTTCCTCCTCCGCCTGCTCTGCGTGGAGCTCCCCCGCCCCCCGTGAGTTTTGCGGGTCCCCTTTCTTGTCAGATGCTAAAAGCTAACAACTAAATATCATTATTGTACAAATACGGATTACTGTCAGATATTAAATTCTGACATTAGACTTTCCAATATTGAATGTTCAACATATTTACAAGAAAAATCTACAGAGGTTAATTTTCAAGAGTATGACGGGAGAAAAACTTTATTACATCTTTGGTCTGCACCCTGTGTGCCTCTTTCTTTTCATACCCCAACTACAACCTGCAATGGGGTGGGGCTCAGAGAAGTGCAGTATACTGCGCTTTGGAATGCCTGCTGACATCCTGTGTGGAATCAGGGTATAAAAAACCAACAAATGCTTTAAATAAATAAATAAATAAATAAATAGCACAGTTCTTTGGACTCTATGCAACTCTGGTACCCTGCTGTCTTACGCAGTTCTGGGTCTATCGCTGCAAATAACTGTTTCCCCAAACTTACCATTTCTATTTCAAGAATTTCTCTGAGCTATGTCCATTTGCCCCTATACTTCTCATAAGTCTTCTTTCATCAGTGGCATTCTAAATGGTAATGAGGAAATAACGGTGTTATCAAAGTACAGATCGCTGCTCTTCTATACTATAAATTTCTGGGGAATTGACCTTTAATAACAGTGCAATGAGTAAATTAGTTGCAATAACTAGATTAGATAGAACTGAGAACTGAATTCCTATTGCAGGAAGCTCTCAGTTTGCTGAGTTTCATCTCTGAAGTCAGAGGTGAAATTGGTCTCCCGCCACATCCAATTATTAAAGCCCAAAGAACTGCTTACAAAACACTATGTTATGAAGCACACATTAAGTTGATATTCCCTTTATTTTTGATTAATTATAATGCACAGTGGAACAGAGTTTGAGTCCAGTGGCATCTTTAAGACCAACAAAGTTTAATTCTGAGTATAAGCTTTTGTGTGTATGCACACTTTTTATCTATCTATCTATCTATCTATCTATCTATCTATCTATCTATCTATCTATCTATCTATCATTCTATCATCTATCTATCTATCATCTATCTATCAATCAATCAATCAATCAATCTATCTATCATTATCTATCTATCTATCTATCTATCTATCTATCTATCTATCTATCTATCATATTTCTAGCCTGCCTTTCTTGCGAGCGGGCTCTGGACAGGTAACAACATTCCAGTAATACAATAAAATAGTTAAAAATTTAAAACACATAATAAACATTAAGATGGAAGACATGTTTCAAACAGAGATTAACTGGCTGTGAGAGGTTTCCTGGCCTGTTGTTAATGGCTGTTATCAGATGGGTGACAGGATCTCAGGGAGACCTTATTATTATTATTATTATTATTATTATTATTATTATTGTTGTTGTTGTTGTTGTTGTTGTTGTTTTTGTTGTTTTTGTTGTTGTTTTTGTTTTTGTTGTCGTTGTTGTTACATTCCATTTGTATACCGCTCACCTCCTGAGGGCTCTGAGCAGTTCACATTACATACAACACATGCCAATCCTAACCTAGGGCCACATACACACAAGGGGGAGAGTGACTAGCCTACCAGGCACCCTTGTAGCGAGTCATTGTTGTCTGCGGGAGCTCATCCCACGACGTCCTCCTGGCGCTTGTCTTTGATTGTTGTTGCGACTTCCTGGCTGTTGCGACTCCTTCAAGCTTGGACCGAGCGCACGTCCGCTGCCTCATATATGGATGCCCGCTGCCTCATCCGAAGGCCTGGTGGAACAGCTCTGTCTTGCAGGCACTGCAGAATTTAAGAAAGTCCTGCAGGGAGCATGTTCCACCAGGCAGGGGCCAGGGCCAAAAAAGCCCCAGTCCTAGTCAAGGCAAGACGGACATCCTTTGGGCCAGGGACCACCAGGAGGTGTTGATCCATAAAGTGTAATGCTCTCCGGGGCATACAGGAAAAGGCGGTCCCTCGGATATGTCAGTCCCAGGCCGTGTCAGGCTTTAAAGATTCAGATGCATGCACATGTGTGCACATGATAGCTTATACCCAGAATTAAATTTTGTTGGTCTTAAAAGGTGCCACTGGACTCAAACTCTGTTCTATTGCATTAAACCTATCTGAATCTATAATACATACGGTTACTGATGTTGAATGGTATATCCTGATGGGGGGGAAACAATGCGAATAGCATTGTTGGCCATGAGCCTCCTAGAAGCACTTCTAGTGTCCTGGCCCCACTGCTGGACCTCTGGATGGCACCTGGTATTTTTGGTTACTGTGTGACAGAGTGTTGGGACTGGGTGGGCCATTGGCCTGATCCAACATTGGCTTCTCTTATGTTCTTAAACATCTGGCTGGCCACTGTTCAAAACAAATGCTGAACTAGGTGGTTCCCTGCTCCAGCTGGGCTCTTTTGAGTCATATAGCATGAATGGACGTGATCCAGCCTTAGTTAAGCAGTGTTCATACCAACCCTAACCCTATTTCCTTAACAATTTCAATGGGACTTACTTCTTTGCCTTTATTCTTCAGGAATGCAGCCTTTAAACCTCTACAAGATTTTATTTATATATTTGTTTTATCAAACTTGTATCCCGCCCTCCCCACAAGCAGGCTCAGGGCAGGTTCCGTCAGTGTTAAAACAATACACAATACAGTTAAAACTAATTTAAAACAAAGTTAAACAATAAATAGCATGATGGATGAACAGGAAAGTCTTAAAAGCGTTCTTTACTTTCACACTGAGAATGGTGCTTCGTGTTTAAGTGAGTTTTACCTTAACTCCATAAAATCAGATGATGAAGGGTTAATATTCTCTATTTGTGTAAATCTGAGGAAGATTTGCTTTATAGTACTATCTAGGCAGGCTACTGGAGCCCCCCCAAACCTCAATGTCTAGAACTGTGAAGATGTTGGCATGCCAGAAAAACAAGGGAGTGGGGAGAGAGGCAATGAATATATTTGCCCAGATACACAGGGAAACAAGCTGAGCCCCCAGCAGGGGTGCCAGTGCCTCAAGGGCTCGCCTTGGTTTCTGGAATACAGAACCCTTGCTGCATGCCAAGCCATAGTGGTCCAGCATGCCACTGTTTGATAGACACGATGGAGACTGCCTATCTCTGATCTAGACAACATGCCTCGGGCAAAGTAGGTGCTGGGAAATTTGTTGTTTGAGAGGAATCTTATCTTTGCAAGTGGTTGCCCTCCCCGAAAATTAAATCATAGTGCTGTGAAGCATATTTATTGCATAGTAAAAATATCAGAATTGGCAATGATCCTAGAAGCTACTGTATGGTTAAAAAACAGTATGGGATATTGCAATAACAGGGGGAGGTAGTCACTGAAGAGGCTTGAGCCTCAATCCAGACAGACAAGAACCCCTTCCAAAGCTGACGAAGGACTTAATACTCTTGCAAGAGGACATGTGTTCAAGCCCTGCTTCTCTGGAAAAGAGTTCTGGCACTTGATTATGGTGACGGTTGCTGCAGCGGGGCTGGGATGCTTCATGGCCTTGTAGAACTTGACCGGGAAGTTGAGGAAAGGCCTCAAGGGCTGCAGGTGCTTAATTTCCAAAGTTGTCTGTTGGGCTCGCTGCCTCCTTCTTGCAGGGGTGGTGAAATGAATTCAGATGGTCCGCCCTCTGACAGCAATGGATCCTGTTGGTTCCCTGTTTGATCTGAGGGATTTTGAGAGCCTCCTCAGTGACTCTGTGGAGGCCCTCCTAGCTAGCTGAGAGCCAGTTTGGTGTAGTGGTTAAGTACGTGGACTCTAATCTGGGAGAACCAGGTTTGATTCCCCATGCCTCCACTTGCACCTGGCTGGATGGCCTTGGGCAAGCCGTAGCTTTGATAAGAGCTTCTCTTGAAAAAAGAGCAGTTTCTGTCAGAGCTCTCTCAGCCCCGCCCACCTCACAGGGTGTCTGTTGTGGGGAGGGGAAGGGAAAGGAGTTTGTAAGCCGCTCTGAGACTCCCTTGGGTAGTGAAGGGTGGGGTATAAATCCAATCTCTTCTTCTGCATGGAAATATGGGCTGGCTGGGGACATAAAAAGGGTGGCTCCTTGGCATCTTCTCCCATGTTCAGATAGACCTTCAGCTCCAGGGCTTATACCCTACGTGGGGCTGCTCTTGAAAATAATCTGGAAAGTTCAGTTGATTCAGAATGGAGCAGTCTGATTATTATCAGGGGGCTAGTTGATAGGAGCATTATGTAGCCTATCTTAAAGCAGCTACATTTGCTGCCACTTTGTTTCCAAGTCTTAATTCAAGGTGCTAGTTCTGACTTTTAAAGCCCTTCACAGCCTAGGATCCTGTCTCCTTCCATATGTTCCTGTGTGCCATTTGTGGTTGACAGGTTGTCACCTGTGATCTATATGCCCACTTAAGGTAGGGCATTTAATCCTATTTTAAGAGGGCATGTCCTCTTTTTTTTTTTTAAGTGTCTATCCTCTTTTGGGCTCTTTAAAAAAACACTGATGAACATGTCCTATTTTAGGGTTGGAAGGTTAGGAATATTCCTAGTTAGTAGCAATTACCACAGCTTAAATAGTAGGGGCATTTAATTTGTCATGGTGATCACTTCTTTGAAGTAGTCAGTCACGGTTCAGTCTGTTCACATTCGTATTGAGGTTTGATTCTGAGAGCCAGTTTGGTGTAGTGGTTAAGAGCACAGACTCTAATCTGGGAGAATTGGGTTTGATTCCCCACTTCTCCATATGCAGCTGCTGGTGTGACCTTGGGTCAGTCATAAGTTCTTTCAGAGCTGTTCTCTCAAGGGCAGTTCTCAAGAGCTCTCTCAGCCCCTGTATAGAAATATTGATTTCTAAAAACTCCTGTCTTCCCCTGGAATGTCTCTTACTGATACCCTGCTGTGTTGATTTCCTGTTGAAGCCAAATGGCTTGAACATTTGGTCAGAGAAGCCCACTGCCATTCCTTCACACTTCCATGCTGGAAGCTAGGCCAGCATGTCAGAAACACACGTAGCTGATGGAGGGGCTGGAGTTTGGGGATCACCTGACTGCAGAGGGTGTTCTCCAGACCTAGCCTATCCCCCACCCATTGCCATGACCACCCACAATTGGACACTCCTATGTCTACTCCAATTGGCTCCTGGCCAGGGCTAATTTGCAACTGGATTGGGGTTTTTAATTGTCTGCCCCTTGGAAGAGAGCTCAGATTTCTCTTGCTCTCTCTACTGTTTGAATTGCACCTCGGAAATGCTGTCCCATGTGGAACAAAGATCCCCTTTGTGAGCTGATGAGCACATGGCTGTTTGCTTGCACCAAGATGGGATCTCTGCTGAGGACCCCTTGGGGTCTAATTTGGACTCTAACCATGGACAATCTTGGACTATGGATTCCTGAAGTTGGTAATTATACATATCTCTTACTGTGTAGTAAGGCAAAAGGTGGCTATTGTTCTGAAATCCAGAGAGCCTACCTCTCTGGGTTATTGTGTAATGTATTGAGCCAGTGTAGAGTTTTCCCCTCATCCCTGGACTGGCCTGGGGGGCAGAATCTATACAGCCCCATCTACCTCATAGGGTGTCTGTTGTGGGGAGAGGAAGGAAAGGGGATTTCCAGGGTTTTTTTGGGGGGGGGCATATGCTAAGTGTTCCAGCAGGAGAAGCCTGCCCCAGTCTCGAGTGCCTGTGCCCTTTCTTGGAGGAGAGGCTCCATGAAAGCTCCGGGCTTTACTTTGCAGTTAAGTAGTGTCACTTCATGAAGCTGACAGCATCACCCAAGCCTACCCAGCATCACCCAAGATAGGTATGTTTAGCCTGGAAAGGAGATGACTGAGAGGTGATATGATAACCATCTTCAGGTACTTGAAGGGCTGTCATATAGAGGATGGTGCGGAGTTGTTTTCTGTTGGCCCCGAAGGTCAGACCAGAACCAACGAGTTGAAATTAAATCAGAAGAGTTTTCGGCTAAACATTTGGAAGAACTTCCTGACAGTTAGAGCTCAGTGGAACAGGCTTCCTTGGGAGATGGTGGGCTCTCCATCTTTGGAGGTTTTCACACAGAGGCTAGATGGCCATCTGACAGCACTGTGGATTGTGTGAGGGAGGGCAGGAAGGGTTGCCTCAGTGCTTAGTTCTTGTGGCCCTTTCTTAAACGCCCAGGGAAATGCTGATTCCCACTTTCGGGTCCGGAAGCAATTTTTCTCCAGGCCAGTTTGGCCAGGGATCCTGGAGGTTTTTTGTCATCTTCTGCACATGGAACAGCAGTCACTAGGGGTGTGGAGGAGAAGGTATTTGTGAATCTCCTGTCTTGTGCAGGGAGTTGGACTAGATGACCCTGGAGGTCCCTTCCAACTCTATGATTCTACCCTGAACACATGGGTAGGATGTGATGCCTTACATAAGAGCAGCCCTACTGGCTTCATTATGTCTACTCTGGTGTAAAGTGAGGGCTGGGGACAGGATCCAGGGTATTCAAAGTAGCCATAATATTGCTCTCTCCTCCTCTCTTCCCCCCTCCCTTCCCCGCAGAGGGTTATGATTAATATGTGTATCTCCTTCATTCTCTCTCTGCATTGTTCTGGTAAACATCTCAAGAGCCATTTTTAAGGAAGTGGAGTTGCAGAATTATTTTTCCACTCAAGATCACCTTGAAGATTAACTCAGCTTCCTGTTTAAGCAGAGCTGCTGATGGGCCTCTCAATGGCACTGACTATTAGTTTCAGCACAGGTGCCCTCCAGCACTGAAATGTTTCAGCGCTGGCATGCAAATATTTTTTTTAAGTTCATAGCAATCAATGAGGCGGAAAAAAATGCTCAGATTCCAATCAAAAGGCTGTCTTCTTCTTCTTCTTTTGTATTTTTTATATGTGCGTGTGTGTGTATGCGAGCATGAGAGTGTGTGTGCACCTGGAAGTCATGGCAACCTCTGGTGACTGACCCCTACTGGAGGCCTGGAGGATACTCAGAGAGGTGGCTGAGTAAAGCCTGCCCCCACCTCTGGGAGGTCTCCCATCCAAGTACTTGCCAGAGTCGACTCTGCTGACCTGAGGAGATTGGGGTTGCCTGGGCTATCCAGGTCAGGGCAGCAGGAGGCTGTCTTGTGAATTCATTCCGCAATGGGGAAAAGTACAGGAAAAGCTAGTTTAGGGAGGGGGGGGGACAAAAGACCAAGCCAGCACAGGGATGTTAACAAAGTTGTCTGGACACAAGAAAAAAAAAAACCCTTGGTAACACTGGGGAACGAAAATGGAACATTTAAGGCAATCTGGGAAATGCCACAGTATAGACCATCCTATGGTTAGAGTGGTAATGTTTTCAGTAGTATCCTCTTCATACAAGGTAGAGGTTTTCTATTTGACAACTGTTGCTGCAGAGCTGTTTCCCCCCTCCAATGGCTCTCTACATTAATGGTTGGTTTATCTATTTATTTAATTAATTAATTTGTATCCCGCCCTCCCCGCCAAGGCAGGCTCAGAGCAGCTTACAGACAATATGTTAAAATGGATAAAAGGAAGTACTTCTTCACCCAAAGAGTGATTAACACGTGGAATTCACTGCCACAGGAAGTGGTGGCGGCTACAAGCATGGACGGCTTCAATAGGGAATTAGATAAGCATATGGAGCAGAGGTCCATCAGTGGCTATTAGCCACAAGGTATGGATAGGGACTCTGGGGCAAGTGATGCTCTGTCTTCTTGGTGCTTGGGGGGGTCAACAGTGGGAGGGCTTCTAATGTCCTGGCCCCACTGGTGGACCTCCTGATGGCACCTGGTATTTCTGGCCACTGTGTGACACAGAGTGTTGGACTGGATGGGCCTTTGGCCTGATCCAACATTGGCGTCTCTTATGTTCTTATGTTCTTAAAACAGTTAAAACACAGTATTTAAATAAAATCACAACAATACAGTGCTAGTACGATTCATAGCCGATGGCAGCATTCTCTCAGGTTTACTGTGGTAAGTGTGTATCAATGGGTGAAGCAGCACTAGACCGACTACTCCACTTAGCAAGCAGCACTCTGGGTTTTCAAGCAAAGGTCAATCCCAGCCCTACAGTCTGGGTTCCTTTTTAACTGGAGATGCTGGAGACCTAACCTGGTGTATTCTGCATTCAAAGTACATGCTCTATGAACCTTTTCCCTAAGAAGGATGCAGGGGAATTACAAATTGAGACAGTGTAAACGAAGATATAGTAAATAGTGTGTGAGAGAGAAACTAAAGGGAGGGTTAGAGAGGGTTACAAGGGGAATACCCAAGAGTACCACTGCATGCGGAGGGAAGTTGGCACAGTATAGCCCAGCCTTATCAGATCTAGGAGGCTAAGCTGGGTCGGTACTTGGATGAAAGACCACCAAGGAAGCCTTTGCAGAGGCAGGCAATGGCAAACCACCTTTGCTTCTCACTTGCATTGATAGCCACATGCTGGGGGTCACCATAAGTCAGTTGCAACTTGGCAGCACTTATGTACATATGTACCACTGCACGTATGCAAGCTCTCTGTGCATGAATAACAGCATGGGGCCTCCTTGTCCGATCCTACCCATTACTGGAACTGCTGTAGCAAAAATTTTGGATTGTGCCAAAACTGGAGCTGCTAGCTAGATGGTCATCCGACAGCAATGCCGATTCTGTGAACTCAGGCAGATGCCCAGGGAAATGCTGATGTCAGGGAGCAATTTTTCTGCAGGCCAGTTTGGCTGGAGATCCTGAAGGTTTTTTGTCATCTTCTGGACATGGAGCAGGGGTCACTGGGTGTGTGTGTGGGGGGGGAGGTATTTGTGAATTTCCTGCATTGTGCATGGGGCTGGACTAGATGACCCTGGAGGTCCCTTCCTGCTCTATGCTTCTAGCTCCAGGTTGGGAAATACTTGGAGATTATGGGGGTTGAGCCTGGGGAGGGCAGGGTTGGAGGAGGGGAAGGACTTCAGTGGGGTATAATGCCACAGAGTCCACCTTCCTAAGTAACCATTTTCTTCAAGTGAACTGAATAGTGGGAGCTCTCCAGCCACGACCTGGAGGCTGGCAGCCCTAGCCAGAACAGTTCTTCCTCTCTCATCCCTAAATATAATTACCCTCCTCCTGGCTGGTCCAAGCATGTGCTGCTATTGGGAGTTCTGAGCTGTGCCATCAGCCTGTGGAAAAAGACACCGGCTCTGTCCTGCTTCACTCTGTTGCTGCCCCCCTGAGGCGTTTATGTGGGTCATCTGTGCCTCAGAGGGGCTTTGTCAAAGCTCGGAGACATCAGCAATGACCCTGTACAGAGGGAAGGGCTCGTCCCCATCAACAATGCTGGGGATTATTAGGAAGAGTATTGAAAACAGATCAGCCAATATCATAATGCCCCTATATAAATCAATGGTGCGACCTCAATTGGAATACTGTGTGCAGTTCTGGTCACCACACCTTAAAAAGGATATTATATCTTTGGAAAAAGTGCAGAAAAGGGCAACTCGAATGATAAAAGGGTTGGAACACTTTCCCCATGAGGAAAGGTTAAAGCGCTTAGGGCTCTTTAGCTTGGAGAAACGACGACTGAGGGGTGACATGATCGAAGTTTACAAGATTATGCGTGGGAAAGAGCAGGTAGAGAAAGAGGTACTTTTCTCGCTTTCTCACAATACAATAACTCATGGGCAGTCCATGAAATTGCTGAGCGGTCGGGTTAGAACGGATAAAAGGAAGTACTTCTTCACCCAAAGAGTGATTAACACGTGGAATTCACTGCCACAGGAAGTGGTGGGTGCTACAAGCATGGACGGCTTCAAAAGGGAATTAGATAAGCATATGGAGCAGAGGTCCATCAGTGGCTATTAGCCACAAGGTATAGATACGGGCTCTGGGGCAAGATGCTCTGTCTTCTTGGTGCTTGGGGGGGCAACAGTGGGAGGGCTTCTAATGTCCTGGCCCCACTGGTGGACCTCCTGATGGCACTGGTATTTCTGGCCACTGTGTGATACAGAGTGTTGGACTGGATGGGCCTTTGGCCTGATCCAACATTGCCGTCTCTTATGTTCTTAAGGGTCCCTTTAATCCATCACTAAACCCTCTGCCAGGGTTATGTTCTGCTGTGAACAGATAGCTGAACGTAAGAGTAGAGCTCCAGTTTTTACAGCAGTGGAATTTTAATCAAATATCTGAAATAGTGCCGATAATGTTACTGCCTACTAAATAGTTTTATTTGCATGGGGTACATCTGTCACTGAACAGCACTTGGTCTCTTCAAGCACATTTCTTGTGAAGTTCATGAGCTGCTTAGTGAGATTGGAAGAAATGTCTCCCTTTCCCCGCATCTCCTATACACGGACCGGGATTTATTATTCACATTATGAATTCTGTAATGGGTCCAAAATAATTGTTGCCATTGAATGGTGGTTTTCTCATTCATTTGTCATCAAACCAGATGTGATGAGAGAGATCTGTGATTAGGAGAGATCTCTGATCCAGCACAGGCTTCTAGAGGGCTAATTAGCAGCCTACAAAGCTGCTTTGATCAGGAAGGGTTACTGGAGAAAGGGGGGATCCATTGCTCCCCTGAATTTTCAACTATTTGAGCTGGCTCCCCAAACTTCAGTTAGCTCTATTAGAGGCATTTTTAACATTGTCAGCTAGCTGCCATTGTCATTCCGGTTCCTGTGTAGTATCCTTCACCCCCTCCCCATTCCTTGTTTGCTTGAGTTATGTTATGTAGTCCGCGGAACTCGCCAAGGTCGTGCAGCTGGTTGTAGGAGGAAGAGCCGCGACGGAGAGAGAGAGACTCCGATGAGAGGTTCTACAATCCTGATGAAGAACGGCTGGAAGACTTGGAGAAGTCGGTACAACAGCTGATGAGAACGGTGACCGACGTGTTCGACACCATTCCCCAGATGCTGGACATGCGTTTTGCCACCCTGGTAGCCACGCATGGACTACAACCTCCCCTCCAGCAGCCACAAGCACCTCCACCACCGGGCCCGCAAGGGCC
>NW_015171511.1:1623989-1635302 GCF_001447785.1 Gekko japonicus | reverse complement strand
GAGAACTACGCATGAAGATGGGGTTGTGCCTAAAATGTGGGGAACGGGGCCACTTCGCAGCGGATTGCGGAACCGGGCAAAAGAAGGATAAAACTCCCACCCCGCCTGGGAAATCTACCCTTCCCCCGAAGAAGGGAAGTGCAAAACCGAAATTTTCCACCGCCCTGAAAGTTGCGTCTGAAGAGCCAATGGATGAATCGGCTGAATTGGACTCAGAACCGGCGGGAAACGAGAACGTCCTGCTGTAAGGAGCGCCTAACAGCAGGACCCAAGTAAAGAGGCGCCTATTGTGGTGAGAGAACCCCCCTCCCTATTCTTTGTGACTGTATCTTTAATAAACCCCATCCTGGGAGCGCATGTGCGCAAAGAGCTTGGAGAAACGACGACTGAGGGGTGACATGATTGAGGTTTATAAAAAAGAGGTACTTTTCTCCCTTTCTCACAATACAAGAACCCGTGGGCACTCCATGAAATTGCTGAGCGGTCGGGTCAGAATGGATAAAAGGAAGTACTTCTTCACCCAAAGAGTGATTAACACTTGGAATTCACTGCCACAGGAAGTGGTGGCGGCTACAAGCATGGACGGCTTCAAAAGGGAATTAGATAAGCATATGGAGCAGAGGTCCATCAGTGGCTATTAGCCACAAGGTATAGATAGGGACTCTGGGGCAAGTGATGCTCTGTCATCTTGGTGCTTGGGGGGGGGGTCAACAGTGGGAGGGCTTCTAATGTCCTGGCCCCACTGGTGGACCTCCTGATGGCACTGGTATTTCTGGCCACTGTGGGATACAGAGTGTTTGACTGGATGGGCCTTTGGCCTGATCCAACATTGGCATCTCTTATGTTCTTATGTTCTTAAGGAGAGACCCTCAAGGGGGAAAAAACAGATTTAGGGTTTCTCACAGGTCTTCATTTAGAGATTTTGATGCAGCAAACTTTCTCTGTGTTGGCCCCCTTTTTTCAAGGTATGCAAAAACTTCAAATTGTAATGTGGAAAGCTTGTTCCAAGTGCAGGGCTCCCATCAAAATTCAATTGCTTTGTTTCCAAAACAGGGACATCTCTGATTCGCAGGGAGTCAAGATACTGTACCTGATCAACCTCTCCATTACAATGGCACATGAGCCACTTTGATTTCAGGCACCAGCAACTCTGAAATAGATGATGTTCCCTTTGAACACCACAAACCAGTTTCCTAAACACATTTTCCCATTGCTTAAAAAAGCACCCAAGCACTAAGAGCTTAGCAGAGATCAAAGATGTGTAGGGAGGAGTCACTGGTAAGAAACACAGGAATGTCAGAGAGCACATGTGACTGTGGTTTTGCTAAAGTGTTGCAGATAACTCTGCAGAACCTCACATTCAAGGAACAAAATGAGAGGAGATTCTCAGTCATTCCTGCCCTTCAAAGCATGTTTTAAAAGCAGGTTTAGTCAGAATCCTGCCTAGGGATGCAATCCTCTGGTTGGGACCTGGGGATCCCCCGAAATTACACCTCATCTCCAGACTACAGAGACCAATTTCCCTGGAGAAAATGGATGCTTTGGAGGGTGGACTCTATAGCGCTGAACCCCACTGAGGCCCCTGTCCTCCCCAGGTTCCATCCCCAAATTTCCAGGAGTTTCCCAACCTGGATCTGGCAATCCTACGCCCCCCATAACCTGCCAATGGGGGGGGGGCTTCGGGTGGCAGGGAATCAACACGGCCGCCTAAACCCGTAGCTCCCTTCAACCCTCTGATCCTCTCAATTTTCACAACGATCAAAACAGGCATAAAGTGTCTTACTTTATGGAGGCTGACTCAGAAAACGCAGGGCATCTCATCAAGCCGAAATTTAAAAAGATACAAACAACGATTGCGTTTCAACCATCAAATCCGAAATCGGGCTCGGCTTCCGGTCTGGCTAAGATGGAGGACTGAAGCATTTCGCGATCGTGCGAAGCGAGCGACGGCCACTTTTGACAGTTTGGGCAATACACAGCCCAACGCATCACTCCCCAGCGAGGGGGGGGGACAAGCAGGCAGCAGCGCCCTAGAGGGAGTGTGAGGTTGGCGTAATCCAGCTTCGGAAGAAGCTGAATTGGGCTTTGACCTCCTCCCACGAAGAAGGCAAGTGCCAAGCAACTCTATAGTGGCCGATCGAGCCGGGCTACCGGCATAAATTCTTCGTCAGCAGACTTCTTTGAAGAGGGACAACAACTGTGAGTTAAAAGAAACAATGCGAAACCCGTTTTGAACGTGCTAGATAACAAAAACGTGCCGCTTACCTGAACTGAGTTTGGAGTCAATTTGAATTAAGCGGTTGAGCGGAAAATGAATAGTAAATCCCAGAAATCCGATTCCGGAGAGAAAAAAGTTGATTGAAGCCTTTAAAAACTGTAAAAACGCTTATTGTTTAACATTCCTGTGGTGAAGATGGAGCCGTGTGCGCAACTGTAAAATCGAAACTCACGAACAATAGCGTGGGAAGAGCAGGCTGGTGTCACAAAGAAAGAGGTCCGTGTGAAACATCCAGGAAGTTGAATTCCTAGACGGGCATTAGCGAAAGGAAGACAGTGGAACTTTTAAAGGTGCCGGACCGGAAGTGAGTTTTATGCGGAAGGAAGGGCCTGCAAAATACCAATCTGACCTACTCTACATGAAATTACCATAGAGAAGTTGCGCCCGACATTTTGAGGAGGACTTCAACTAAATTTGCTTTTTTAATATATTTCTAAGGGTCTTTGGAAAGCGTAAACAGAGAGGCATGGAGGACTAAATCTTATCATCTAGAAGAGTGCTTTATCTTGCGAATCTGTGAATTGAAAAGAAATCGCCAAGACGGAGACCAGGAGAGGCAAGAAAAGAGCCGACTCAGACCCAGAACTTAAACCGGTTGTGAGACCTAGGATTGGATCTACTTCAACCCCCAAAATGTCAAGCGAAAGAGAGAAAAAAGAGATGCAGGCCTCCATGGAAGCAATGGAGAAGAGAATGACAGAGGCAATACAAGCCATGGGGGAGCAGATAGAAAAAACATTGGGGGACCAACTGGAGAAGCAAACTCAGATTCATCTGAAACATCTAGAAGAAGTCCAAGAGAAGAACATAACAGCATTGAAGGAATTGGTTACTACAGAAATAACTTCAATCAAGCAAGAAATGGAAGGAGTTAAGAAGGATGTTCAAGCAAATGCAACCAAGACTACAGAGACAGAGGAGAAGATACAAAAAATAGAAGAGAAACAAGATTCTTTGACTCAACAAATTACAAGATCAGAGACAATGATGGAGTTCAGAAGGATGCAGACTCATCTGAGATTCAGAGGCATTAAGGAAACAGAGAATGAGAACTTAAAAGAAAAAATGATGGAAGTGATAACGGCTTTTCTGGGCGAGGAGGAAGGGTCAATGGACTCAGACTTTGATTTGATTTATAGAGTGAACTCCAGAATTGCAGAAAAGAAGAATTTACCAAGGGATGTAATTGTACAATTTGTAACAAGATCAATAACAGAGGAGATATTCAAGAAGCAATTCAACGTCCCTTTTGTAATAGAGGGAAACAAAATTATGGTGATGAGAGAACTCCCAAGAACAATACTGCAAGACAGGAAAAGGTATAAATCCTTGGCGGACAAACTCAGAGCTTTGAGCATCAGATATAGATGGGAGATTCCACAAGGTTTATCCTTTACGTATCAAGGTGGGAGGATTCAGATCAGATCGATGATGGACTTTTATAAATTTAAGGCGGACAATGCGGACGTCTTTGGAGAACTTTAAAATAAAACGCATAATGGAGTACAAATTGTTGTCATGGAATGTTAATGGATTAAATTCACCAAACAAGAGGAAAAGAATCAATCATTGGATACAGAAACAGAAATGCAACGTGATATGCTTGCAAGAAACACATATTAGAAAACAGGATATAAAATATTTAAAGAATGCTTTATTTGGAATTGAATTTTGTTCTGCGGCCTCAAACAAGAAAAAAGGAGTTGTGACATATGTGAAGAAGGAGTTACAACCTACAGAAATTTTTAAGGACATAGATGGCAGATACGTGGGTGTGGAATTAATGATTCAGCAGAAAAAAACATTGTTGATCAACGTGTACGCACCCAATGGAGCAAAGGAAAAATTTTTTAAGGATATAACTGACCAATTACAACAATTGACTTATGAGCAAGTTATTATGGCCGGAGACTTTAATGGGACAATAGATCGTCTAGACAGAAAACCACAAAAGGACAACGAATTCAGCGGAAAATTGCCAAAGAATTTTTTTGAATTAGTTAAGCAAGAAAAATTAGAAGATGTTTGGAGGAAATGGAACCCGATGCAGAAAGACTTTACTTTTTATTCCAATAGACATTGCTCTTTTTCCAGAATTGATATGATTTGGATGTCTGAAGAATTATCAATGAAAACACATAAGACTGAAATTTTGCCAAGATGTAATTCAGATCACAATCCGGTGGTATGGAGTTCCACAGAAAGGAAAAAACCCTTTCTGTGGAGGATTAATGAAGACTTGTTGGATAAGAAAACGGTAATTGAGATGTTAAAGGAAGAAACGAAACAATTCTTTCAACAAAATTTAAATAAAGAAACACCGATACAGATTGTATGGGATGCTTATAAAGCGGTGATGAGAGGAATTCTCATCTCGCAAAACGTGAAGCAAAAAAAGGAAAAACTTCAAAAACAAACAGAAGTGTTAGAAAAAATTGCTCAGAAAGAAAAGGAATTAAAAAAGAAGCCTGGAAAAAAGCAAATTATTAAAGAATTAAAGTTGCTGAAGGAACAACTGAATGAGACTTGGAATCAGGAAATGTATTGGAATTTAAAGAAGTTACAACAGAAATCTTTTGAAGGGGCGAACAAACCGGGAAAATACTTAGCTTGGCAACTTAAGGCTAGAAGAGAGAGAAGAATGATAACCAAAATAATAGAAGATGGAAAAGAGTTCGTTGATCCTAATGGAATAAAGAGATGTTTCTTCAAGTATTATGCTAAACTATTCCAAACAACTAGAGTTGATCTTGAGAAGATTAAAACATATTTAAAGGAGATTCCACTACCAAAAATAAGTAAGGAATACAAAGATTTATTAAATGGTCCAATTCAAAAAGAAGAAGTGATGAAGGCAATAGAAGAGACAAAGTTGGGGAAGGCGCCTGGGCCGGACGGATTTACAGCGAAATTCTACAAAAAGATGAAAGAAGAAATTTCCCCGGTCCTGGAAGCTTTAACCAACGAAATAAGAGAAAACAAAAAGGTGCCGGACTCATGGAAAGAAGCAATTATTTCTTTGATTCCAAAGGAAGGACAAGATTCAACAAATGTAAAGAACTACAGGCCAATATCTCTTTTGAACAACGATTATAAAATCTTTGCAAAAATTATTGCAGAAAGGGTGAAAAACTATTTACAAACGGTAATTTCTGAAGATCAAGCGGGCTTTTTACCCAAAAGGCAGATTAGAGACAATGTAAGAATAGTAATGGACGCAATTGAATATTATGAAAAGCACCCAGAAAAAGAAGTAGCTTTTCTGTTTGTTGATGCAGAAAAAGCTTTTGACAATCTTAATTGGAATTTTATGCACCAGATGATGGAAAAGATTGAAGCGGGACAACATTTTAGAAATTGTATTGAAGCTATCTATTCTGAACAAAGAGCTAAAATAAATGTGAATAAAGAACTGACAGATAACTTCAAAGTACAGAAAGGAACAAGGCAAGGTTGTCCGTTATCACCGTTATTATTTATCTGGGTATTGGAAATACTTTTACAAAAAATACAGTACGATCAAGAAATAAAGGGCTTGACACATAAAGGACACCAATACAAATATCGAGCATTTGCAGACGATGTAATGTTTATGGTGGAAAACCCAACAGAAAAATTGACATTGCTTTTTCAAAAAATAAAGGAGTTTGGAGAATTGGCCGGCTTTTACGTAAATAAGAATAAAACAAAACTTATATGTAAAAACATGATCAAACAAAAACAAGTGGAACTACAAGAACTGGTACAATGTGAAGTAGTTAAAAAAACAAAATACCTTGGAATTGAATTAACGGCAAAAAATATAGACCTATATAAGAATAATTATGAGAAATTATGGACTAAGCTGACTCAAGATTTTAAGAAATGGGATAAAATGAACTTATCACTGATGGGAAGAATATCAGTTATAAAAATGAATGTCCTACCACGTTTGATGTTCCTGTTCCAAACAATACCAATTCTGCATAAAACGGATTTGTTGGCCAAGTGGCAACAAGAGTTGTCAAAATTTGTTTGGGCAGGCAAGAAACCAAGGATCAAAATGAAAATACTTTGTGATGCCAAAGAAAGAGGAGGTCTACAAATGCCAAATCTTAGACTATATTATGAAGCGGTTTGTCTAACATGGATGGATCAATGGGTGAAGCTTGAAAATGACAGATTGTTGGGGTTGGAAGGGCATGATTGTAGATTTGGCTGGCATGCATATTTATGGTATGACAAGATAAAAATGGACAGTTTTTTTAAACTTCACTTGGTGAGAAAAGCTTTGTATATGGTATGGACAAGATATAAGAAGTACCAGAGTGACTTAAGACCATTGTGGATTGTACCAGTAGAAGTGTTGATATCTTACTCAAGACAGCGAGGTAGAGACTGGTTGCCATATAGAGATTTAATTAAAAAAGAGGGAACAGAGTGGGTAATGAAAAAGCAGAATGAAATTGAATATGAATATGAGTGGTTGAAATATATGCAGATTTATGATCTTTTTAGATCTGACAAAAAAAACTATGGTTTTAGAGAGGAAAAAAATGAAATTGAAAAGGTATGGGAGAGTGGAGGAGGAAAAAATATTTCTAAAATGTATAAGGTGTTGTTAAAATGGTATACTGAAGATGAAACTGTTAAAGAACAAATGTTAAAATGGGCTATTAATATGAATAAGGAAGTGGATATGGAAACTTGGGAATATTTGTGGAAAAACTCTATTAAGATCTCGACATGTACTAATGTTAAAGAAAATTGTTATAAGATGATGTATAGGTGGTACATGACACCTAAGAAAATTGCAAATATGAATCAAAATATGTCAAACAAATGTTGGAAATGTAAGAGGCATGAGGGCTCATTTTATCATATGTGGTGGACTTGTGAGAAAGCTGTAGACTTTTGGACAAAAGTCCACAATGAAATGCAAAAAATACTGAAATGTTCTTTTAAAAAAGCACCGGAAATTCTGCTTTTGGGACTCAAAATGGAAGAAGTCAATACGACTAAAAAAACTTTACTCTGGTACCTGATAGTGACAGCGAGAATGATTTATGCTCAGTTTTGGAAGACGGAAAAGGTACCAGAGGTTGAAGAATGGATACAAAAAGTTCTGTTCATGGCACAAATGGATAAGATTACAAAAAAACTGAATAACAAAGAAGACGATGAGTTTTTTGGAGAATGGAATGATTTTAAAATTTATCTGGAAAAGAACTGGGATGTGAAACAAAACTTAATATGTTTAGATCAATATTAAGTCAAACGATGTTATCTTTAGATTGTAATGATGAGAAACTGATATTGTTGATGATATGAAGTAATTTGGAGCAGGGGTGGAAGCATTGTGGGAAGCCATTGGAGGGAGGGGAGGAACTGGGAATGGGGTAGACAATTGATAGAATGAAATGTTTTATATGTTGTATTCCTGAGAAAAATAAAATTTGTTTACCAAAAAAAAAAAATCCGAAATCGGGCTCAACTCACACTGCTAAAGGCATAATGGCGTCCGGAGGAGAAGAACCTACTAATCCAGAGGCCCTGGTAACGCACGCGACACTAATGAAAGAAATGGCAAACTTGGAAAAATCTATTTTTGAGAACATGTCTTTATTTTTTAAACCATTTTATGCGCAAATGGAAGGGATGCAGAAAGATCTGACAGAAACAAAAGCGATAGCCACCAAAGCGCTCAACACCAGTACTAAAGTACAACAAGAATTCCTGCAACTTCAAACGTTAGAAGATGTCTTGGCTGAAAAGGCAATCAGAACCGACATGACTCTCCGGCAAAACAATCTGAAGGTGAGAGGAATGAATGAAAAAATGGGCAAAAATGGAGACCTGGCAGAATTATTAACCGACTGGCTAAAAAATGCTGTTCCACCAACAGGCAATATCTCCCCAATAATAACTAAAGCTTATAGAGCTGGGCCACCTTCCCTACTCAAAACGAGACCGTCCCGTGACATTATAGTGACTTTTATAGACTTACATTACAGAAAAATGGTCCTAAATACAGCAAGACAATCGGGACATCTTAAACATGAAACAACAAAAATCGAAATTTTTCCGGAATTACCGAAGGAGGCTCTTTTAAAAAGACGTGAACTTAAACCACTAACAGGAAGACTTGCAGAAGAAAATATAAGATATAGCTGGGTCACACCACTGATCTTGCAGTTCGCATACAAAGGAAAAACTCACAGAATTGCCAGCAAAGAAGAAGGTTTTAAAGTCTTCGGCTCCCTCGACTTAATAACACCAATGGAGCTTTCCGGACAATCGTTAAAAAGAAAGGAAAGATCGGCCTCTCCAACTCCGCCTGGAACGCCGGATCGGCAAGACGAAGAAATCTGAAATTCGCCATAGAAATGATCTAAGTACCACCTCAGTGCTCTTGCAGCCGCAGCCATCTTGTCTTCATCGTGCTGATCATCAATGGGCGCCATCTTTTTACGACCCGTTTACTTCAAGTGTTTGATCGAACGTTCATCCGCTTCTCGTAAAGTTGAAGCCCCATGGGCTAAAAGTTTATCTTTTCACAGTTGCAGGACTCTATTGTAGTCTGTTATAATAAAGCGCCTAGTTCATGAATTTAAAACTGAATTTACAGTATTGTATCATTAATATATGCCTATTTTAACTTCAGAGGGGGGAAAGGGGGGGGAACCGCGGGCTCAGCCAACCTAATAGTCTCTTTAAGAACTCCAATATAAATTTGCTGGGGACTGTGATGATATAGCAGAACCCAGCCTTCTGCAAAAACAAACTTTGCAGAAGCTTTGGAGTTCTCATAAGACTAATATTGTGCTATTATTATACATTTGGTAATTATCTTTCTTTCCTTTTTTCTTTTAATCAGCATTTTATTTCTTTTAACAGTTACAGATAAAATCAATTGCAATAGTATAAGTGATCAACATAACCAATTAATTCTTGCTATTATTACTGTTAATATATCAACTTTGTTTATTTCATAGTGATTATATTTAAGGTGTATTAAGACTAATTAATTCAACTTTTTAAACACAATCAATTATATAGCATCAAATTGGGTAACGCAGGAAACTTCTGACACAGTACTTATAGAACTTGTCTACAAAAAAATTTTTTTTACTTTCAGGAAGAATCCAACTGTAAAAAAAACAACAACACAAAGCTTGGAAATAAATCTACATACTTAAACAGAAAACTTCTCAAAAAGTCTAGCATAACAGTACCATACTTCTTTAGAACACCCTACTCAATACCTCTACAAATTGCCTACTCTGCAATATCTCTTAGTGACAATAGCAGGAGACACATTTTAAAACACCATACTAAGTAATAGGAACATCAATAGCGCAGTAGAAGTATATACAAACTCATTTTTTGAGGAAGGTTTAAACTTCTTTAATACTTATATAAACACACACACAACCCTATTTCCAATATAGTTTAATTGGTACTGTCCTTTCAGATAGTATTTCTTACACCTAACTCTATACAAATCTACTACCAATTTATTAATAATCTCACTGTTTTATTATCAATACCAGCCAAAAGAACTAAGGTGAACCATGCCTTCTACAATCAAAACTATCTCATACAACGTGAAGGGCTTGAACAACGTCATCAAACGTAAGCGAATTCAGAGTCAAATTGTTAAACTTAATCCAGATATTGTTTTTTTACAGGAGACCCATATCAGAGATGACAAAACCCCACTGTTCAAAACTAAAAAATTTCCATCTCAATTTATTGCGGGGGGAAATTCCAAATCCCGAGGCACAGCCATACTGATAGCTAGCAGGGTAAAATTTGTTTTTCAAAAATCGTTGGCCGACCCAAATGGACGTTACATTTTTGTCCAAGGAATTTTAAACAACATACCAATAACTCTGGCTGCGGTGTACGCCCTGAACTCAGGCCAATTGGAGTTTCTAGAACAAACATTACAAATCTTAGATGATTTCAAACTGGGTGATCTGATTATTGGAGGTGACCTTAATATCACCATGGACCCAAACTTAGACAGGTCCACATTCCATCGCAATAAAAGAGACAGAAGGAATCCAAACAAAAAATTAGCAAACTTACTGGCTACACACAATCTTATTGATATATGGAGACACCTTCATCCCACAGAAAGGGACTATACGTTTTACTCCAACTGCCATGATTCTTACTCACGAATCGACTTTATTTTAGTCAATGCATCCCTAGTGAACCAATCATACTCAGCAGACATAGGCACACAATTGTGGTCTGATCACTGCTGGGTTGATTGTGATTTAAACATAAATTGTGATCAAAATACAAGACCAACATGGACATTAAACAGCTCTTTATTATTGAATGAATTAGTAGTAAAGGAAACTGAACAACACATCCAAAACTTTTTTGCAGACAACTCTGATGAAACGACATCCCCAAATATAATCTGGGATGCAATGAAACCGGTCATCAGAGGGCATTTAATCTCCACATCCTCATATCTGAAAAAACAGAAACAGAAAGCATACTTAGAATTACAACACAATATTAAACTATTGGAAACTGCACATAAACAATATGGAGATAAAAAAACCTACGCAAAACTTTTACAGGAAAGAAAAAAACTAGAGATCATAGAGATGAACCAAATCCAAAAAAATATTCTATATTTCAAACAAAGGGGTTGGGTTTGCACTCCTAAATCATTAAAGTTTCTAAGCAAACGCTTAAAACAACAACAGCAATCAAAAATCATCACTGAAATTAAAGACACCAAGGGAACTTTGTTCCACGATTCTAAATCAATCTCCAAGGTTTTTTCAGACTTTTACAAAAATCTATATAGCACAACATTAGAGACCCCATCTATAGTGGACAACTTCTTTGCAAACAATCCTATCATCAAAACTCTGGAAGAAACACACCGTGACAAAATGGAGAAGCCAATCACTCCTACTGAAGTCAGACAGGCAATTAAAGACCTAAAAACGGCAAAAGCTCCTGGCCCAGATGGGTACATACCAGAATTTTACAAGCAATTTGCCACTTTGTTAGCTACCCCATTG
>NW_015171511.1:1578332-1623968 GCF_001447785.1 Gekko japonicus | reverse complement strand
CTTAATCATTGTATTTCAAAAAAAATTCCTACAGCTTTCCTATCTCTGGACCTGGAAAAGGCCTTTGATTCGGTGGAAAAAAAAACCTACAGAAATTATTACAGAATATGGGGTTTGGAGATAAATTTTTAAACGCAATTAAGGCAATCTACAGTAAGCCTTCGGCACACTTAAAAATAAACAGACAAATTTCAGACTCCTTCATCTTGAATAGGGGCACACGACAAGGCTGCCCGATGTCCCCTCTACTCTTTGCAATATGCATAGAACCGCTAGCTGAATTACTGAGAAAAAAATAAAAACATTACAGGAATTAAAATGCATAAAAAAGACTTCAAAGTCTCACTTTTTGCAGATGACATGCTGCTCTTTTTGACTAATCCTCAACAATCTCTCCAAGCAGCTACTGATAATCTGAAATACTTTAGCCATGTGTCTGGCCTAAAACTTAATACCACCAAGTCACAAATCTTACCAATAGGAATAGACAAACAGCAAATAGAACTTCTCAAAGAATCATTCTCGTTCGCTTGGGCAGAAAAACATCTGCATTATCTAGGAATCAATATACCAAAACAATACACAAACCTATACAAAATGAATCACCAACAATTGGAAAAAGAAATACAAAAAGATATGGAAAAATGGCACAAAATGAATCTATCATGGACAGATAGATTAAATGTCATCAGATCATTTATTTTGCCTAGATTTCTATACATATTTAGAACAATTCCCATCAACATAGCAGCAGACCAGATAAACAAATGGCAAATGCAGCTTTTAAACTTTTTTTGGACGTACAAGCACCATAGAATTAAAAAACACACGTTATATAAGACATCAGATAAAGGAGGCATAAATTTTCCAAATCTTCAGCAATATTATAATGCAATAAACTTAGCTATCGTAGTGAAAATGTCTCAAGCTGATCCTGGTACTGACCCTGTCAATATAGCTAATCATTACACCGATCCATATTACATAAAAGAATGCATATGGCAAAAAAAGTCAGAACGACCATTGAACTTAAATAATAACCCGATACTTAACATGACATTGAAGGTCTGGGATCACTATAGAACTAAATTACTACCACCAGTATCTAGATTCCAACCCTTTTTAAATCAATCCTGGTTCCCTCCGGGTATCCTAAACCCCAGCTACAAAGAATGGTCTGCAACTGGAATTGTCACATTACATGATCTTCTGCACAGAAATCTTCTGATGTCAAAAACAAACCTAGAAACAATAATCAAAAGCAAAATACCATGGTTTCAATATTTTCAAATCACTAATCTTACCAAACAACTCAACCTTGAATCTCTGGTAAAACAACCAATCACCTCTTTTGAAAACGCTATTAGGGCAGCCAAAGCATCAGTAAAAGGTCTAATTTCCAAATCTTATAAAGCTTTGGCTTTAGTTGATAACACTAACCCACCAACATACCAATCATTCTGGCACAGGGACTGTAACATACAACTAACAAATGATACATGGCACAACATATGGAATACACCACCATTTAAAACTAAAATCTCCTCAATGAAGTTACAATCATTCAAAATTCTGGCACAATGGTACCTCACACCCAGTAAATTGTCAGAAATGACGCACTCCTACGACCCAAAATGCTGGAAAAATTGCGGCATCAAAGGCACCTACATACATTGTTGGGTAACTTGCCCAAAAATTCTCCCGTTTTGGGAAAGCATTTTAACACAAATCAAAAGCATTGATTATTTAGACATAACACCCATGCCGGAAAACTTATTTTTGAACAGTTGGGTAGCTCAGGACTCTGCTCCTTCAGTGGTGGAGAGGGTCTCCATTCTGCTATTTGCAGCCAAAACTGTCATTGCAACCCACTGGAAAACAACAATGACACCTACAATTTCACTTTGGCACAAGAAGTTGTGGGATTTGTATATTATGGCTAAACTCTCAGATAACCTTACGCGACTTGACAAGATTCCAGCCCAATCTTCTTTTATAGCAGTCTGGTTCCCGATATTGGAATACTTACAACAATTCGATGATATCCCAAAAGAAATAGACACTTTTCATCTGTGGTAAAATTTATTTATGTATTGGTATAAAACATGGCTTAAGCATGCATATTACTGCACCTATTTCTCACTATTGTTCTAAAAACTAAGAGTTGGAAGTTTATAAATATATCTTGTGTATATTTATGCCACGAACCACGTAGTTAACTAATTGTCCTCTATTGTAGTGTCCAGTAACATGTCAGCTTCACAACTGTTAAGTACTTAATACACCACTTTGTATATGTATGTCATTATGTTTTAAAGTTGAAATTTAATAAAAATATATTGTAAAAAAAAACAAAAAAACCTGCCAATGGGCAGGGGGGACCTGACAACCCTACATGGGGGATACTACCAGAAAAGTGTTGTGTTCTGTTAAGTTTGGAGTTCCGGAATCATTTGTTTATTATTTTGTATCAAAATTGAAGCAAATCATACGAGGGGCGCAATCTAATAATATTGATTTCAATGGGAAAACATTTTGACACACAATTGGGATGCAATTCTCAGGGGCTGAACTTGTTGCCCAAAGGATCCTCCATTCTGTATTTCAGGCACATAAGAGAAATCATCCCTGATCCTATTCTCACTGGCAGAGCAGGCGCAGGTACATGTCAATTAGTGGGAGTGAGCTTTTCCCCGCAAGTAGTGCATGTGTGTTCTCTCTCTCTCTCGCTCTCTCTTTTGCAAAAATGGAGTAAGCAGATGAGGGGAACAAATCCTGTCTCCTCCCTGCCTCACCTCAGTAAGTTCTACTTCATTGAACATTTTTCTTCCAGTCCGGCAGGCTTTCTGTATCAGAGTCTGATCAGAAGAAAACATGTTTTATGCAATGGAGCAAGGTGAGGCATAAAAGGGAGCAGGGTCAGTCCCCTCTGCCTGCACACTCTGGTTTTGTTTTAAAGTAGGCCTTCTGTGCTTTACATGCAAATGAGCAGACCTGTAATGTCCCTCTATGGCAGCAACATGTTAAAATATAATTTTTTAAAAAAAAGTCTAAAAGATCCCAGATCCTGACAACAGCCAGTCCCTGTTATAGAGAGATGAGCTGACCTTTCATAAACAGTCTCTCTCAAGACTCCTATATATGTGTGTGTGTTCTCTCTTTATTATCTGGAGGAAGAGAGACTTAAACTTCTGTTTCTTATTATTTTATTGGATTTATAACCCGTTCTCCCACTACTGACTCAGAGTGGGTAACATCAATTTGTAAAACATACAGTATTCTAAAACATTAAAAAATACAATAAATACACTAAGGATTATAATAATTGCAATAAATACAATAAGATCCATAAAATACATCCACTATACAGCTAAAGGATGGCGTGAAATCCTATGAAGGGGCAATATAGGCTCTGAAGAAGGAGGAGGAGGAGGAGGAGACTGGATTTATACCCAGCCCTTCACTACCCAAAGAGTCTCAGAGTGGGGAATCAAACCCGGTTTTCCCAGATTAGAGTCTGAGCACTTAACCACTGGCTCTAGGCTTCCTATTCACAGGGGAAGGGAGAATGAAGTCTATTCCTTCTCTCCCTATCTCTGCAGCCCCTGCTAGAGTTTCCATCCAAAGCCTTTGCCTCTATCCCATGCTGTATACATGTTTTCTGTGGTTGTTAACAAGCCCGAAGAAGAGGGTCCCATGTCTTTAATACAACCTTAATTTGTGGAAATGGAAAGCTGAAGCTTGGTGTAATGGTTAAGTGCGCAGACTCTAATCTGGGAGAACTAGTTTTGATTCCCCACTCCTCCACTTGCACCTGCTGGATGACCTTGGGCAAGCCATAGTTCTGGCACAGCTGTTCTTGGGAAAAAAGCAGATTCTCTCAGAGCTCTCTCAGCCCCACCTACCTCACAGGGTGTCTGTTATGGGGAGGGGAAGGGAAAGGAGTTTGTAAGCCGCTCTGAGACACCTTTGGGTAGTGAAGGGCGGGGTGTAAATCCAATCTCCTCCTCCTCTTCCTCTTCTTCTTCCATGGCATGTAAGTAAATACCATCACCTAATAAGCACAATTCTATTAAACTAGTATTTAAAGGATCCAGCACTTTTTCTTCAGGGAATTGGCGATCCTAGTTTCCTGTCACTGGGGCAGGGGGACGGCAGGTTGACCAAACCTCTAGCCACCTTTCTCTGCTGCATGTACAAGAAAAGCCTTTTTTTTCATACTAGCAGGCACAGCCCCAGAGAACAAAACCCCTCAAGCATCTAAGTCTTCTGCTTATATAGAATCAATACCTCCCAACACCCAAGACAGTGCAATGATTGATGGACAGTGGAAACACTGTGCACCTGAAACGCCAGTCAAGACAATTTTGTTTGGTGGGGAAATGGGCTATGTCTTCTGGTTGGATAACATATCTGTCAGGTACATATCTTTTCTGTCTCCTTGCTGCCTGCTTGACTGCCCAAGAAATTGAAACCAGGCAGCAATACTAATTTGAAGATTTCAGACTTCTCCTCAATATCAGAAATACTTATGTTTGGATAACACTTATGAATATACATTGTTTGGCTGAGATCTTTATCTGTAAACTTCTAATTGCACATTCCTAACAGAGAAACATTGGGAAAGAGCACAGTGGCAGAGCATCTACTTGGCATGTAAAAAGTTCCAGGTTCAATCCTTGGCATCTCTGATTAAAGGATCTGGCAGTCGGTGATGTGAAAGACCGACCGCTGCCTGAGACCCTGGAGAACTGCTGCCAGTCTGAGTAGACAATACTGACTTTGCTGGACCAAGGATCTGATTCAGTATAGGGCAGCTTCCTGTGTTCATATGTTTATTATGAAATATGGGATACTTTTCACAAGAGGAATACATGAAGATTCCCTTACCAGCAAAGTAGAAAACTACCACTGTAAGGCAGAATTACCAGAACCAGGTAAAATTACCAGAACCAGACACTGAAAAGTCTCCTGGTTCTTTAAGAAAGACATGGAAATGAAATTCCATCAGGTGTGGCTTATTTGTTCAGGCAGTACTGTGATGGTGAAAGCTGCAGCTGGAGAAGATCTGCCTTTATAGATTAAAAAAAGCCCTCTCATATTCTAAACCTAACATTCCTAACTGGAACTCCTATTTTCTCTCTCCAAACACAGAATATGCCCAAGAAATCCTTCTTCAAGGAGCTTTGCTAACTTTTACTGGTCTTTGCTCCTTGATATGCTGAGAAGACAAGTAATAACAAAGCCTCATGTCAAGGAAGTTTCATCTACTAGTTCCTGCAAATTCTATTTCAAGGGAATAACAACAAAGCAGTCCAGTTTTCTCCTAGTCAGTTGGCAACCCTATACAAGTGATTGTAGGGCAGTAGTTTGAAAAAGTAGGGCAAAAAGTCCACTGAATTCCCTCTCAGTTGGTCTCTCTGTGATCATTTCCACAAGGGTTATCTGCCCTGCTTTCAGTGCTGTTGTGAAGTATTTTTCCTCCTGTTTCTTCCCACAGCATTATGGTACATTCATCCCCCTCCTGGGGTTCCCCCGGCTTTTCTGTGAGCATTCTCAAACCTGCTTTTCTCTGAAGGTTTGGAAAAGATCATAGTAAAACCTGGAAGGCTGCTGTGGGGAGGGGGGAATTCAGATTTTCTTGCCTCATGAGAAGTTTCACATGGGGATGAGCTTGTGTGGAAACCTCATTGTCACTGTTCTTTATCAGCAGCTGTACCAGCAATGGGGAAACAGCACAAGCGCATCCCCATGTGGAAACTCCCTATGAGGAGCACTGTTTTGCAAAAATTTCCCCTGCAGTCATAGTATTATGAAGCTGAATGGAAAACTACAAACAGGCATATCATCTTTTAAATGACTAAGAAGCAGGCCATGTTTCACAGTGAGGAACATTTCAGTGGTAGTCCCAGAAGAAGACCTCCCCCACAAGACTTCACGATGTATTGCATCAATGCCCACAGCAACAGACCGAGTAACTTTAAGTCTACGCATGCATCTTTAGAGATAGATCAAGATAGGTATCTATGTTAGTTTGTCTGTAGTAGAAGAGCAAGAGTCCAAAGGCACAAAATTTGTGTCACTGCTTCTTCAGATACCTGAAGGTGAGTCACTGCTGAAGGTATCTGAAGAAGTGAGCAGTGACACAAATTTTGTTAGTCTTTAAGGTACTACTGGACTCCTGCCCTTTTCTACTCATGTGTCTTTATTTGGGAAGAATTGTTTGCCAAATTGCCCCAAATATGTGGACTTCTTGGAAGACCTGGGCTGCGGTCAATCTGCTGTTGCCTTGCCTCTAATTGAGCCAGGTTATTTTAAAACAGATTCATGATCAGACTCACCCCTTTTAGCACTCTACAAAGGTCTTTTACTGCAACCTTGATCAATCAGATGTAGCAGCAAGGGTGTTTTGCTGTCAGCCATTTTTTAAAAGTTTGTCCTTTGAGCATGCCCACAAGTGCTGATGTGCCTGCTGAGATATGTAGTTCATGGGGCCATTGGCCAGTGATGGTGTGTGTGGGGGGATTCAGATAACTGGAGCACAACAGACAGATGTTGCAACGGCAACGGATCAACTACCCGTCTGATCACAGCCCCGCATAGCTCAGGCTGGCCCAGTCTTGTCAGATCTTGGAAGCTAAGCAGGGTTGGCCCTGGAAACCTCCAAGAAATACCAAGGTCATGACACAGAGGCAAGCAATGATAAACCACCTCTGTTTGTCTCTTGCCTTGAAAACCCTACTCGGGTCACCATAAGTCAGCTGTGATTTGAGGGCACTTTCCATCACCACCTTTGGAAGATGCAGGTGATATACTCTGTCAATCTGTCTCATTACATGACATGAAACTGCACATTCCTTCTTTCCCACATGCATGCAAATGTAGCAACAGAGAATTAGCTGCTTATTCCATGCTATACAATTACTACTGCAGCTATGCACTTTTCCCCTCTGCTAGATGAAACCAAATTTGCTCAACTGTTTCTGATTAAGTTAATCTTTAAAAAAAAGAAAGAAAGAAAGAAACCCGTCCTACCCAGAGGAAAGTATACTTGGAATCTTTACTAAAACAGACTACACCCTTGCAATAAAAAGACTTTGCAAAAAAAATTTCAGAGCTTCTCTGTGAGACCACTTTACACTTTTGTGAACTTTAAGTGAATATAAGGATTTAGAGTAACACATAGGCAATACTGAATTCCAAGGAAATTCAGTCTGATGGTATGGGATAGAAATCAGATGAAGGGGTTTTTCCTGTCCTTTGTCAAAGCAAAACATTTTTGTTGTCCTTTTCTTACATTTGTCCTTGTTTCTCTATTGCAAGAAATACTGGCATTGAAAGTGACCATATGGGGTTAATGAATGAAAACTATTTTTGAGCACTATTGATTTAAATAAAAAGTTACATAAATCTTCATTTGGAGTCTACTTGCAGGAAATAATTGCAGACTCCTCAAAGTTGGGGGGGGGATAGTTTCCAAAAGGACTAAGATACTCCTCCTGGCATTCTCCTCGTCCAGAATCTATCAATTGAGATAAAGGATTGTGTTAGATCGCGCTAACAAAGGACTCGTACAGTGATTCAGCAAGTGATTCAGCTTTATTGGAAGTAACGAGCAAGCACTAACTCAGTAAGAAACCAGAACAGAAAACAGTGGGAGCTTATGCTCCTTTTAAACATAACCGGGCTAATGTAGCCACGCCTATTTACAAATAACAACCAATGAGATTGCTAGAATAAAGACCAATGGGAGTCTTTCCCTCCTAGGGAATGGTATCGTTCTGATTGGTCGCTGTTACGAAGCGACCAATAGGAAGTTCGCTCAGAGGAGCCCTGGTCTGGCTCGAAGCTTAACATGGGAGTCCTATGAGGTGATTCATGTAATCATTTCAATACATTACAATTCCTCCCCCCTAAGTTAAGCCATCATCCCAATTGTTTTATTATTTACAAACATGCAATCAACCTTTGTACATCAGTTATTCCAACAGTATTTACACTCATAGTCCTTCAGATAAGTCGGCATTTGCCGCGAACGCTGGGACCTGCGGAGCGGTGCAGGCTCCACGGGCAGACAAGGTTGTGGGTCAGAGTGGGGTCCACTACAGCCTGGATCAGGCACAGACTCGACTGGGATTTCAGCCCCGCACACAGGGTTCTGCCCTGACTCGGGGACAGTACCGGGCCTTTCGGTACTCACCGCCTGCTCTGGGGGTGTCCACTCGACATCAGGGGATTCAGCCGTCGGAGAGTCAGCGCTGTCCCTAGCCCAACGTCTCCTTAACTGATCTATGTGGCGCCGCCATATTCGACCGTCAGCTAACTGCACCACATACATTCGAGTACCCACAGAGTCGGATATAACCCCAGGAAGCCACAAGTGCCCGTTTGCATAATTTCGTGCGAAAACCTTGTCCCCTTTTTCAAACATGCGCACCTTCGGTTGCGCAGTGGTACGCTCGGACTGATCTTCTGTGAGGTCTGGGTGCATTCGGTTCAAACGGGTCGTGAGTCTCCGCCCCATTAACAATTCGGCCGGACTACGGCCTGTAGCACTACAGGGGGTGGTGTGCTGCAGCAAAAGAAAGGAGCCCAGCCTCTGGCTCCAGTCCCCTTCGTCCATTTTACCCAGGGCCTCTTTGGCCGTCCTGACCATCCGTTCGGCTTGGCCATTAGATGCCGGATGGAAAGGGGCCGAAGTCATTTGGCGTATGCCATTACTCGTGAGGAAGAGCCTAAATTCCTCAGACACAAATTGAGGCCCGTTGTCACTGACGATGACGTCAGGCAACCCGTGGGTGGCAAAAAGTCGGCGGAGCGCATGGATCACAGCAAGTGATGTGGTCGATTTCATATGCACGACCTCCAGCCATTTGGACATAGCGTCCACCACAATTAGGAACATTTGCCCTTGGAGAGGGCCAGCAAAATCTATATGCAATCTGGCCCAGGGTTTACCAGATGACTCCCAGCCTTGGGGTGTAGCTTGTGGGGGATCGGGTCTGACTTGCTGGCATTTGGGACACCCTCGTACCCATTCTTCGATCTCTTTGTCCAGCCCCGGCCACCAGACATACCCTCTGGCCAACGCTTTGGTGTGTACCATACCGGGGTGACCCTCGTGCAGCGACTCTAACACTCTCGTCCTGAGTTTGTCAGGAACCACCACCCTGTTCCCCCATAATACACAGCCCTTAGAAATGGATAGTTCATTTTGACGGCTTTTGTAAGGGCCGAACTCCGGTTCAACGCTTCCAACCGGCCACCCCCTCCAAACCCAGTTTAATACTCGGGACAGCACGCTATCCTTGGCCGTGTGTGCTGCAATGTCCCTGGATGATACCGGGGGTCGAGGAAGCTCCTCAATTGCCAAGACCTCACAGGCGGGGGCAGGGTCTGCGCCAATGTCCGGCACCGGGCACCGGCTGAGGGCATCCGCATGCCCAATCGCTTTCCCAGGCCGGTGCTCTAAGTCAAAATCATAAGCCTGCAAAAATATCGCCCATCTAAGCATGCGTGGGGACATGATGTTTGGCAATTGCTTATCGGGCGCAAAAATCCCCAGTAGCGGCTTGTGGTCAGTGACCAGCAAAAATCGTCTGCCAAAAATAAAATCATGGAACTTTTTGACAGCCGCTACCAACGCCAGACCCTCCTTGTCTATCTGGGCATAGTTCCGCTCTGCCGCAGATAGTGATCTAGAATAAAAAGCGATAGGCGCTTCGCTCCCATCAGGCATCAGATGGCTTAAAACTGCGCCTACTCCAAACGGTGAAGCGTCAGCAGCTAACACCAGGAGCTTGTGTTCATCATAATGCGTGAGTACGGCATTAGATGTCAGCAGCTCCTTGACTCCCACAAAAGCCTTTTCCTCGGCCTGCCCCCACTTCCATTTTGCCTCCTTGTGCAAAAGCGCGTGCAAAGGGGCCGCCACTGATGCCTTATGCGGTAAAAACGCATGATAAAAATTCAGGAGTCCTAAAAAGGATTGGAGCTCCTTCTTACTCACCGGCCTGGGGGCGTTTTGGATTGCAGATACCTTCTCATCCGTGGGGTGGACTCCCTCTGCGTCAATGCGAAACCCCAGGAAGTCCACACTTTCCACCCCGAGCGTGCATTTTGAGCGCTTAACTCTGAGGCCGGCATTTTGAAAACGCCTGAGGACCTCTTTAACCCGGTCCAGTAGTTCCTGTTCAGACCCGCCCGCAATCAGCACGTCGTCAAAATAGGGCACTGTGCCAGGTACCCCCCTTAGTAGACGTTCCATGAGGCCCTGAAAAATCCCAGGTGCTACGTTGACCCCGAATTGCAGCCTGTTCACTTTAAAAGCCCCTTGGTGGGTTACAATTGTTTGGGCCTCGGCAGCCTCCGGGGTGACAGGCAACTGCTGGTATGCCTGGGCCAGGTCAAATTTGGCGAAAATCTTGCCACCCCCCAGGGAAGCCAAAATGTGGCTTATTACCGGGACCGGGTACGAATGTTGCTGCAGCGCCTTGTTAATCGTACATTTGTAATCGGCGCATAGTCGTATGGACCCATCTGATTTGACAGGGGTTACGATCGGGGTCTCCCATTTGCTGTATGGTACTGGCTCTAAAACCCCTTGCTCAACTAGTTTGTCAATCTCTTTTTCCACCTTATGTTTGAGAGACACAGGTACTTTCCGATACTTCAACCTAATAGGTTTGACTGACGGATCTAAGTCAAACGCAACCGGGGGGCCCTTGTACCTTCCCAACCCTTCGGCAAATACATCAGGGAACAGGTCGTACAGCATGCCCCATTTATTTTCAGACATCCTGTTAATCCCAGAAATACCGATGCCCAATGGCTCAAACCAATCTAACCCTAGCAGGTTAACCCGGTCTCCCTCTGCAATCAGGAATGACAGTTTAACACATTTCCCCTTATACTCAACAGTAACAGAGTCCCGTCCGGCCAAGGGAATTCGGTTGCCCTGGAAGTCGGACACTCTGGTTCCCGCAGGCTGGAGCCGCCGCCGGCTTCGGTTCGGGAACAACTGGCGCCAGGACGCGGCAGAAATCACCGTCACGGACGATCCTGAGTCCACCTCCATTGTACAGGGTCGGCCGTCGAGGAGTGGAGTCACGGTGATCTTGCCCTGGCTGCTGGTGCGATTTACGGCCGATGCGCTCGACAAGGTCGCCGTCAACTGGCAGCTTGCTTCCGATGCTGAGGAACGGGTCTTGCCTTGGGTGCTGACTGGAGTGCCCCTCTGCGCTGACCGGTTGTTAGTTGAGGGATCCTTCTTCGCTGATCTGCAGACTCTGGCCAGATGACCACGCCGCCCACACGCTCTGCAGTCGACATCACGAGCCCAACAGGAGCCGCGCTGGTGCTTCCCGCCACAACCGGAGCAAGGCTTGACGTTGGTAGTCTTCGCTGGGGTCCGCTTGCCTCGAACCGCGTTGACGTCATCATCCGCGTCTTCGCCCTCGCTGTCTCGTTGAGCGTGTATACTGGGCTCTGCCACCCGCTGGCGGACCTCCTTCGTGGACTTCTCCGCTGCTTCCGCGGCCACGGCCTCTTCGTAGGCCACTGCCCAGGTCAGGGTGGTGCGGGCGAACAGCCTCTGTTGCAGCCTTTCATCTTTGAGACCGCAGACGAGACGGTCTCTGAGGGCTTCCTCCACGTTGTGGAAATTACATGGCCGTGCGGCTTTGCGAAGGGCCGCCACGAAATCTGCGATGGTCTCGCCTCCGGCCTGGTTCCGCTTGTAAAAAGCGTGCCGGCAGGCGATCTCCGACGGTTGTGGAGAATAGTGAGCCTTAAGCTTCTCCGTGATGTCAGCGTAGGTGACAGTCTTTATATCAGTTGGGGCCACCAACGACCTGGCTATGTCGAAGGTCCCCTTCCCGCAGGAACTCAGGAGGCATGCCCGTTTCTTCGCCTCATCGGTGATGTCGTGGGTCTCCAGATGGAACTCGAACCTGGACAGGTAGGGGTCCCCGTCTCCTGAGGAGGGTTCGAAGCACTCGAACTTCTGGCTTCCAGCCATCGGGGGAGACTTGGGCACCGGAGCTGGTGGCGCCTCCGCCGGATCGGCTGCTGTGCTCTGCTCGCTTTCTTCCGAGTCCGAAGTGTGGATGTCCGCAGGGCTGCCTACCTGCTCTAACATCCCACCTTCGTCGCCAATTGTTAGATCGCGCTAACAAAGGACTCGTACAGTGATTCAGCAAGTGATTCAGCTTTATTGGAAGTAACGGGCAAGCACTAACTCAGTAAGAAACCAGAACAGAAAACAGTGGGAGCTTATGCTCCTTTTAAACATAACCGGGCTAATGTAGCCACGCCTATTTACAATTAACAACCAATGAGATTGCTTAGTTAAGGACCAATGGGAGTCTTTCCCTCCTAGGGAATGGTATCGTTCTGATTGGTCGCTGTTACGAAGCGACCAATAGGAAGTTCGCTCAGAGGAGCCCTGGTCTGGCTCGAAGCTTAACATGGGAGTCCTATGAGGTGATTCATGTAATCATTTCAATACATTACAGATTGACATTTCCTTCCTTCCTAGAAGTTCTATCTCTTTGCCTGATGAACTGATGTTTGTGTGGGTGTGGGGGATCCAATTTAGGGGGGAAATGGGTTTCTTATAAAATTACTTTGTCACATGGGATAGAAAGAACTGTATCCTCTAATGGATATTTTACATGTAATATAATTTGATGAAGTAGGATCTTGCCTACACAACCTGAATTACACTGGGGGGGGGGGGTCCTTGATCAGATACCCTAACAGAGTTTAGCCTCACAAAGCAGCTGCAGAGCCCACCAAGTGTTGTATGTGCGTTGCGTGTGTGTGGGAGGGGAATTCTTTCCACTGCAGGGCGTTTCCCCAATCAGTTTCCCTCCCCAAACGTCTATTAACCACTGTAAGGGAGAAAAATAGGCCCTCTCTTTGCCTTTTTCCTTCCCAGTGCTAATAGCAGTCCTCTGAGGGAAAGGCGAGTTCAGTCAGGGAAACATTTTGGAACCTGAAACCTACGTCTGGTTTGCAGGAGATTTTGCCCAGTCCTGGGTAGCCATCCCTTGAGTTTTTGTTTGTTTGTTTGTTTACCAGCATGGTGTGGCCGCCCATCACTATTAGATATATATATATATGATAGCACCAGCAAAGACCACAGAGTTTTATGAAGTAACGTAAGAAAAAGACAACTCCCTGCTTTTAAGAGCTTGCAACTGGAATCAGTTGCCAGTGGGCTAAGCAAGTTTTTGTTGATTTTAGGCTTATGATTTTTATGTGCATGGATGGTGTTAAAAGGGGATTAGACAGATTCATAGAGGCTAGGTCCATCAGGGATCTTACATTTCCTTTATAGAATGATTTTACATTACAGTCCTTTGTACCCTCTACATCATACCTCTCTGTCTCATGCCTGAGAATTTAAGCACCTTGAAGAAAAATATGTCCAGGTGAAAAGAGGCACAAGTGTAGCGTTGCCAGCTCTGCACTGGGAAATACCTAGAGATTTGGGGGGCTGGAGCCTGGGGAGGGTGGGCTTTGGGGAGGGGAGGGATTTCAGCAGGGTACAATGCCATAGAGTTCACCTTCCAAAGCAGATGTTTTCTCCCCTCAGGCCCAAACACATAGATCCTCTGGTCACAGCCCACCCCTGGTTGAAATTTCTGGTTATTCACTATGAGCAGAATACATTGTACTGATAAGACATCATCTGTTGTGAATTGTACACATTCAATGCAAGGGGGTATTCAAACAGAGGCTTGCTTGTACGGGCAGATTATTGTTGAGGCAGATGTTTGCTGAGGCGGATGTTGTTCCATGAGGTAAGTGTTGTGTTATGAGGTAGATGTTGTTTCATGAAGTAGGTGTTGGATGAGGGAGATTTTCTTTGGAGGGTAAAAGTAAAGAGGGGTATCTAGAGGTTTTCTAAATTGGAGGATTTCAGTGAGAAAGGGTTGGGTGTGGACCCTTACTTGGAGGGGGCCTCCTGACTCCCTTCCACTTCTCCCTGCTGAGAGGGAGTGGGCCTCTTCTTTCTCCCACTGGGCAGCATTTACTCTTTCCTCCGGCAGCAACATAGTTGGATGAGCCCTTTGCAGGTGCCTGTGGAGGATGCAGGAGGACAAGTGTTGGGGGTTTGTGCCCCTATGGGCATGGGTGTGGCACAGCTGGCACTCTGCCATACAGGAATCACTGGGTAGGGTGTGAAAATATTTCCAAACTGTGGGCTGGAAACAGTGGGAGGGTATAACTGTGGGTCCTCAGCTGAGGCATCCAGTAGCTAAGTGCTTGGCAAGAACAGAAAGACAAAGTGTTTCAGAGTCCTGGGTCCACCTAAAACCCAAACACCACCAGGGGAGAAGTGTTCACAGTCAGGAGGGGTGGAAGGGTATAAAATGTGGGCCCTCAGCCGAGGCACCCAGTAGCTAAGCCCCCCTGCTCTGCGTGAGCAGAGAGACAGGTTGGCTCAGAGTCCTGAGTCCACCTAAAACCCAAACCCCACCAGGGGAGAGGTGTTCACAATCAGGAATAAATGAATGTGCTCTGCTTTTAACAAGTTCACTGCCTCTCTGTCTAACAGCCAATACCGAACAGAGGAGAGGGTGTGTAGTTGAACAGAGGGTGTATATAGCATTCTGATCGTATAGAACAGAATGGAAACGGTAATTGGCAGCCAGCAGTGCTTGTGAAACTTTGAAGGACCCCTGTTGGTGTTTCCAAGGCCGGAGAATTCCACCCCCCTGTTGCTCTGAAGTTTGGTAAACATTGTGATTGAACGGAGACAGTCTGTCAGGGAATTTATTCATTCCCGAACTGCCGCAAACTGCCATGAACCACCTGAAAGTTCGTGGAGAGTTTGTGTCAGTTGACCTGCCATGAACATCACAAACCATGAAGTGCCCCAAATTCATCATGAACTTTCGTTCCTGAGCTGGTTCATGCCCATACCTAGTGATCAGTTGTAATAGCGAGAGATCTCCAGGCCCCACCTGGAGTTGCCAACCGTAGGCACAACCCCATCCTATTGAAGGCTTGGGATACCAGAATTACCTGATGGGGAAAGTAAAAAAGATCCGTTTTGGTAGTTGCTAGGCTATGCGAACCTGTTTTATTAGCTGTTTCAGATAGCTTAGTTATGTAAAGTGAACTCTTTATGTCAGTGTCATAGTCCAAGAGAAGACAAATGTGTTTGGTTTGGTTTTCTTACAAACAGGCCTCCCTAAATGCAAATCTACAGAATAGTTCTGGAATGTTTTTGAGCAGCAGAAGCTGGCATTCTTCTTTATTATTGTTATTAAGTGCCAGGAGACAAGGGAACATTCTGATAAATAATCGCAAAGTGTGCCAGATCGATGCATCTTTAGAATGCTCTTGTTTACAAAAGATGCAATCACATGACGCGCACTGCTTGAAACCTGCTATAACTCGATAGATTAATGCTGGCAATACATCATGTGCTGCCGGGGTTAGAGAGATGAATATGAATATTTTTATGGCTTCTGGTACATAAAATGCTTGGTTTCCTTCCCTTCCTCCTCTCTCTGCTCCCTCCCTTGCCTTGCATCGTTCCCTCACAGCCTATTTTTTAATGGCACACAAAGTTCAAAGATAAGTTAAACGCAGAACTTTGTTTTTGGCTTGTGGCTGAGTGAAGAAGAAACCCTGCACTGCAGGTCTTGAAATGCTCAAAAAACACAACGTTCCACGTTTCCGTTGGGAACTCTGACTGCCCTTTTCATTCCACCGATTTTGTTGCTCCTTTAGCCGTTACATGAGAATCTCAGGAATATGAATGCCAAGGATAAAAGCTGACTAGTCAGATCAAAGCAACCTTATAACCTGCCTCTCACATTCTTTGCTAGGCTTATTTCCCGTCCTGCAAAGTACCACCTTGGGTCTTCTGTATATTTATTACATTTGAATCCCACCCTTCCTTCAAGGAGCTCAGAGTAATGAAAACGTTCCCCCTTCTCATTTTATTTCCACAACAACTCCCTGTGATGATTTAAGCAGGGAGACAGAGCGGCTGATCCCAGGAAACCCAGTGAGCTTTCTGGAGAAACAGAGGGGGGTGTTAGAACTACTGTTTCTTTACATACACACCCACCCTTTCAGCTAGAAAATGTCATCTTGAGCAAACTGCATCTGAACTACTTCAGGTTTAGTGAGAACTTATACCTTCAAATCAGTGGCACAGCCATGGATGGCTCCAGAGTATGCCAATATTTTCTTTTCTTTTTTCTTTTTTGCTCCCCAATGGGGAATTTTGGTATTGCATTTTTATTAAAACTACAAACTATAACAGAAATAAGGGAGGGGACTACATTTAGGGGATAAAGAAAAGATACCCACTACTGACTAAAAACCCAAGAAAGGAGATCTTCTGATCAGCTTGAATACACATCGACTCTTAATCATATTAATCTAATTACAAACTGAGTCACATAATCTGTTAACTTTTCCCACATCTTAAATTTAACTGATATAAGGAAATACCCCAAAGCATCTCAATTCAAAATTTTTCAAAGGCACAGTTCAGAGTCCTTCATCCTTCATTTCTTCTTGTCCAGTCTCTTCTGCAACTTATAAGGACTTTTAGGAGCTGCTGCCCCTTTCTCTGACAGAGAGTCCTCTCCAAAAGAACCCGAGTCCAGCTCGCCACTGGACTTGCTGTCCTCTTCTTTGTCTTCCTCCTCTGGCCCTCCCAGCTGGACTCTTAAAAATTCTCTCGCTTTCAGAACAGAGTCAATCTTTTATTTTTTATCCTTGATTTTGAAGGTGATGTCTTCTGGAATTAGCCATCTATATCCAATTGAATTTGTTTGAAGAAAAAGAACAAGGTCTTTATATTTCTTTCTCCGCTGTCTTATTTCAAATGGAATATCCTTCCGTACTCTGATAATGCTCTCCCCCTCTCTCAGGGGTGCTCCAGATACTGCTTTCAGGATTGCATCCTTACATGCTTCTTTGAGAATCTTACGACAATTTCCCCAGGCAGATTTTTTTTCTTTATGTATCCTGAATATGACCTGTAGGCCACATCCATTTGGCTTAGCAAAAATTTCGCCTTCATCTCTGTCACTGGGGCCAGTATTTCACGCATCAGTTCCTTCAGATTCTCCCCCTTAGTCTCTGGCAAGTCCTGAAAGCGAAGGATCATATTAGCGGAGAGGTGCCTCAATTCTCCAGCTTCCCACCGTCGAAGAAGCAACCTCTCAAGAGCTCCATGGCCAGGGTCCCTTCAACCAGGTCCCTGGAGGGGTAGTGAGCCTGCACACCCCCTCCTTCAGCTGGAGTGCAGCTTCACCCCCGGGAGGTCCAGGAGGTGAGTCTGCTAGCGTGCCACCATCAACCGGAAGTCCAGTATGCCAATATTTTCATGGTGGACCTAGAACAATGTTTTCTGAACTCCTACGCACGGGCACCTCTCCTTTACTTCAGATTCATTGATGACATTTTCATTGTATGGACACAGGGCAAAGAAGCCCTCACTAGGTTTTCAACAGTGGGTTCTTTTTGTAGCAGGAACTCCTTTGCATATTAGGTGACACACCCCTAATGTAGCCAATCCTCCAAGAGCTTACAGTAGCCCCTGTAAGAAGAGCTCTGTAAGCTCTTGGAGGATTGGCGACATTAGGGGTGTGTCACCTAATATGCCCCACCATCAATCACAAGAAATATACTTTCTGGACACCACAGTACGAATACATGAGGGACATAAAAGCACCACATTATACTGGAAACTGACAGATTGGCAAACATCTCTACATGCCACCAGCTACCATCCCAACCACTTCAAACAATTTGTTGTCTATAGCCAAGCCATATGCCATAGTCACATCTGCTCCAGCCCCTCAGACAGAGATACTCACTTGAAGGATCAACAGCAGGCATTTCTGCAACTACAATATCCTCCTGATATGGTAAGAAAGGTGATTGGAAAGGCCATAATGATACAAGACAAGCCCAAAGAAAATTACAACAGAACACTACTGGTGGTCACATACAGCTCACAACTCAAGCCAGTTCAACATATTATTAACAACCTACAACCGTGCTGCATAGTGATACTTCCCTTACACAGGCATTGGGAGACCGACTTTTTCTTGCTTACAGACAGCCTGCTAACCTAAAACAACTTCTCACCTACAATGATAAACTACTTAACAGGCCTACAACAAACCAAGATGTCAACTTTGCTGTCACATAGATCCTAGCAACACCATTCACTGGACCATTCACTGGACCATTCAGCCATACCATCTCAGGTTCATACATCTGCTCATCCTCTAATGTGATTTATGCCATCGTGTGTCAGCAATGCACTTCCACCCTCTACATTAGACAAACAGGCCAGTTCCTACAAAGAATTAATGGACACAAGTCTGACATTAGAAACCACAACATTAAAAAAACAGTGGGGGAACATTTTACCCTCCCAGGACATTCAATTGCTGACCTAAGAGTACCAGTTCTCTTACAAAGGAATTTCAAAAGGAGATCAGAAAGTCAGACTGCTGAATTGCAACTGGTAACGAAGCTCAAAACAATGCATCCTCCTGGACTGAATCGAGACATAGATTTCCTGTCTCATTATCAATGCTGATTTCTCCAGGCCTACTACCCCTCTGCGTATCACACTTAATCCATTCAAGCCTACTATTGTCATTCACCTGCTGTTGTCATTTGCCTGATATTGCCCTTTGGCATCTGAAATCACTCCAGTCTCCAATATGTAAGGACAGATGGATTCACATTCTACCTACATGGTGATTTCAGGCCACGGAGGGACTTGTCAGAGACGAGGCCATGTTACTTTTTTCCTCTTGAAATTAAGGTTAATAAAATAAAAACAGATTTGTGGGAATGGTCCGGCACGCTATGGGGCTGTGTACTGCTGCAAAGCGTCTGCTTCCATTTTCCACTCCTTTAAAAGCCATGACAAAAGAGCAGGGGGAAGAAACTAAACAGAAGGAACATCTGCAAAAGTTTTTCTCTTCTAGAATTTCAAGAATGCTTTGTAACTCTAAGGCTCGCCATTTATTTCATTTCTCCCAGAGCACAGACCAGATTGTATGAAAGGGATAGTGTTCCCTTCCCACTCATGATCATAATAACATCTCCATGTCAATACAAACAAAAACTAACAGGTAGAGGTAATAAGGGGACAGCTGTTGATGAATTTGCAATGGAATGGCTACAAATGAGATGGCAGTGCTGCCTGAATGGCAGCAATTAAAGCGGCCATCAAAGATCCAGTGGGGCCTGGTTTGAGGGCCAATTACATTTGACATGGAAGATCTCTGTAATCTGGATCAGCATTCCAGCAATTTTTTTTAATGCTAAAAGCGGCCTCAGGATGGATGGGGGAGGACACTGAGATATAAACTGATGCAGGGAAGGTGGCTTTTCCACGCCTCAGTTTTCAGATTTAAATTGTTCTCTCCTGAACTGCTATTTGTCTTGTGGGAGGGGAGGCTCATACAGGTGACAGTAATGTCAGCTCGGTTTAGGCAGCATATCCAGGGTTAGTGGAGCTATGCAGGGAATGACCCAAACATGCTCAGATGAACCTCTGCAAGGAGTGCATGTGAGTAGGGCTTTGTGTGGGGCTGGAGATCCTGGAAAGGTATAGATGGGGAGGGGACATTTCTAACAGGTCGCTTGTGCACTGCTGGAGTTCACCGGCTGCTGCAGGGTGGTTCAAACGTTCCCTAGAAGGTCCAGGAAAATATTGAAAGAAGGTCTGCTCCAGGTTTTTTAATTTTTTTAAACACTTTTATTTCATAGGATTTTTCCTCTGTGCTGCTTTGCTGATAGCTTCATTTCTGGTTCTCTTCCTAGCATGTTCTTTTTTTCAAGGTAAAGGTAAAGGTTCCCTTGCTCAAAAGCCAGTCAAATCCGACTCTAGGGTTGCGGTGCTCATCTCCGTTTCAAAGCCGAAGAGCTAGTGCTGTCCGAAGACGTTTCCGTGGTCGGCATGTCTAAACACCAAGGCACAAGGAACGCTGTTACCTTCCCACTGAAGTGGTACCTATTTATCTACTTGCAATTTCTTGCTTTCGAACTGCTAGGTTGGCAGGAGCTGGAACTAGAGATGGGAGCTCACTCCATCATGCGGCACCCAGGTCTCGAACTGCTGAACTACTGACCTTCCACAGCCTGCAGTTCAGTGTTCCGTGCGCCTTGGTGTTTAGTCATACCGGCCACATGACCATGGAAACGTCTTCGGACAGCGCTGGCTCTTCGGCTTTGAAACGGAGATGAGCACCGCACCCTAGAATCGGATTCGACTGGCTTTTGAGCAAGGGAAACCTTTATCTTTTATGCTTTGTGTTACTTTTTGTTGTTGTTGTTCAGTCGCACAGTCAAGTCCGACTCTTCGCGACCCCATGGACAAGATCATGCCAGGCCTTCCGGTCTTCCGCAGTCCTCTGAAGTTGGCTCAACTTCATGTTTGTTGCATCTATGACACTGTCTAACCATCTCATCCTTTGCCGTCCCCATCTTCTTTGACCTTCAATCTTTCCCAGCTTGTTACTAACTTGTGTTACTAAGTAATGCAAAAGTCTGGTCCAATTAAAATTTTAGCTGTAAGTACATAGCCTTCCCAGTTAAGAGTGCTCAGTGCTAAATCCTCACAGAACTTGCTAAAAATATAAAAGAGGAGATTATTGTTCAGGCTGTACAAATCTAGGTTAGGTTACCATATGTACAGAACAGACTACACTTTCTCCATAACACCATTTAGTCTGCTGCTTGCCTCCTTTTCACCTCCGGGGGCAGAATCCCCAGAAGCTATCCCAAGCTCCCTTGCAGCACTGGGCTGCTGGAAGAGCATCACTTACATATGCAGTCTGCTCCCTATTTATCACCTCCAGTAAATGGCAGGGGGGGGAGGAGAGGGGTTTTGGAGCAGCTCACAATCACCTTCCCCTCCTCTGCTCTTGAGAAAATAGCTCTGAGAGGACCGTGACTGACCCAAGGTCTCCCAGCTGGCTGCATATGGAGGAGTGGGAAATCAAACCCAGTTCTTCAGATTAGTCCTCCCTTCTTAACCATTACACCAAGCTGACTGTCTACCAAGCTGGCCTAGGAAAAGCCAAGTCTTGTTACACATCTTTGGGCTGCTTTGAGCTAACCCGGTCATCAGCCACTCTCACCCTTCCTCTCCCAATTTTGCTGCTTCATTGCATTCACTCAACTATTTTACTCTGAAATAAATTAGATTTTTATAGCCCCCCCCCCCAGTTTCTATCTTGTCCCTAACTTTGTCATTTCTCAATACAAAAATACAACTCATTATCATAGCCGGGTCACGCACTCATTCGTTTTTCCCCTGGGATCACAGGGTGGTTTTAAGGGTGATCTCTCTGTGGAGAAGAAGGTGTGACAGCAGTTAAGCTGTGACCTGCATTTGATTGTAGTGATGCTTTGTGAGGAGCAACTTGTCTTGTGCCTGTTAACAAACTGAATAGAAGCAACTTAGCAAGTGACTGACAGAGCTATCCTCTCCAGACTTACAACCTTACAAGCCCATTGACTTAGAAGGGTGTTATAGGATGGCACTATGAGAACATATAACTTGCTGCCCTTTAAGCTGCCTCTTAGAAGAGGCCGGAGCCATGCTGTCTTGCATGGTGAGTAGGGTTGACAACCTCCAGGCGGTAACTGGAGATCTCCTGGGCTTACAACTGATCGCCAGGTGACAGAGATCAGTTTGGTGTAGTGGTTAAGTGCGCGGACTCTAATCTGGGAGAACCAGGTTTGATTCCCCACTCCTCCACTTGCACCTGGCTGGATGACCTTGGGCAAGTCATAGTTCTGACAAGAGCTGTCCTTGAAAGGATAGTACTTGGATGAGCTCTCTCAGCCCCACCTACCTCACAGGGTGTCTGTTGTGGGGAGGGGAAGGGAAAGGAGTTTGTAAGCCACTTTGAGTGGAAGGATGGGGTGTAAATCCAATCTCCTCTTCCTCCTCCCCGTCTTCTCTTGGATAAAATGGCCGCTTTGGAAGGCGGACGCTATGGCATTATACCCCACTGAAGTCCCTCCCTTCCCCCAAACCCCGCCCTCCTCAGGCTTCACCCCCCCCAAAAAAAAATCTCTGGGTATTTCCCAAGCCAGAGCTGGCAACCCTAATGGTGAGTCATCAGAAGTAGGGAAAATGGGGGGGTGCGCATCCTGAGAGAACTTCAAAGGTATGTTGCTGAATCAGTTGTTGTTCTGCCGCTCTGTGGAACGGTTTCTGTACTGAAGAGGCTGAGAGGATCTCTTGGATACAAGCTATAATTTCTTATTTGTAACTAACAGAGACTATTGTTAGTACTAACCACAGTTAACAAGATAGGCGCAAGCTGTGGTTAGGCACAAGCTGTGGTTTGAATTCCTGGTTTAGCCAGGATTTGTTGAGTACTTCCATTTAGACATCATGATAAACCAGAGTTTAATCAAAGTTTAAGTGACAAGCTGTGCTTTATCACAATGCCTGAAATGCAGATATGCCACAATAACTGTCCAAAGGCCTTTCTCTTTGTGTTTTTTGGCCATAACAGGATAGGATAGGTAGGTGACACTGGATATGTATATGAAAATGATGTGTTCATATATGAACAGAGGGATTCAATCGGCCAAAATAGGCTGTAGTGAAAACTCTCCCTAGAAGCTGAAATGACCAAACTGAGGCTATCGTATTTTGGTCACATTATGAGAAGACAAGAGTCACTGGAAAAGACAATAACAATAATGCTAGGAAAAGCTGAAGGCAGCAGGAAAAGAGGAAGACCCAACGTGAGATAAATTGACTCGATCAAGGAAGCCGTGGCCCTCCGTTTGCAAGACCTGAGGACGGTTGTTAACTTTTAACATTTTGGAGGACATTGATTCATGTTTAACGTTTTGGAGGAAATTGATCCATAGGGTCACCATAAGCTGGAAATGCCTTGACAACACTTAAAACATGCACACACACACTAAAAACTATCCAAAGATGACCTTCCTGGGGAGATAAATCTACAAATGCAGACCATTGCGGACCAATCAATCACCACTGAGAAGACCCAATCCTCGCCAGGACTTTCCTCTAGAGGAATGCAGCCTTTCCAGTAAAAACCCAGCAGTTTTTCTTCCTTAAGACCACATAATCAAAGTAAGCACTTTAAAAGTCCCATTAATTTTAGCAAGGGTTCTGATGCCCCGCGCTGCCAGCTGCTGCACGGTTTCCTTTCTTGTGGGAGAGGGACAGAGAATGCTAGACCATTATACACAGATCATTCACTTTAGACGCTCACAACTAATGGCTACTTCATACATAATATTTTCCTACTTGAAGATAATTTCCTTGTATGTGTATCCAAATGGGGTACAAATATTTTTCATTGTTCATCAGTTTCTCAAGTTTATTTATGAGCAAATCTTCACGCTGAATTTTCTACAAGATGGACACATTTTCCTTACCCAACAGAAAATAGACGTCTGGCAGCTGAAAGGGATCCAAGAAACACTGACTCCCACTGAATCTAACCAGTGACTTTCAAGGAAAAGGCTCTGGAATCTATTATCGGCCTCTGGGTGCCCCACTCCCTTCCACCTACAAGGCATTGACATATATAATAAAAATCAAATGTTGAAAGTAAATCATTTTCTTCAGCTCAATCAAAGCCATACGTTAATAACCTCTGGAGAAAACTACATCACAATTTACATTCTATTTTTTAAAAATAACATACGGGATTTATTTGGGGGTGGGATTAACAGATGTGCTGCTGTCATAATGCTTATCACATTCCAAAGATTTGGTGTGTAGATATTGTCAAGATCCACAAGAACAGAATTGTGGGTCTCCTTATTCTGAGGCCATCAGTGAGCTCCCATCATTGCTACTACAATAAACACACCTGTAGGTCAGACCCAGTAGTTTAGAGTTTCTAGAGTAGAGCTTATCAACTGGAAGCCCCAGGGGACAAATCTCACTCTCTGAGGATTCCCATGTGGCCTTTCAGTTGCTAATCTAAAGAAAAAATGAGAATTTGGGGAAGTGGCGACCATGCTAACTATATTTACCACACAGAAGGGTGAGCCATTTTGCAGTGTAGAAAATCAGGGCTATAGCCTTTCATTGTTCTCAAAGTGGCCATCTAGGAAACCTAACTGCTGAGGTAGACTAGAGGATATCCTTTGTTCCTAATTAGACAGTGCTTGCATCCGAGTCGGACCCTGAACTCATCTCTCATTGATAAATCACACTACTGGTGTTTGTGACTGACTAATGACTTATGGTGGACAAAAGGGTTACAACCTGACCTTTTCTCGGTTACACCACTAATATTAAAACCACATTTTGGAAGAAAGCTCCTTGGTTTGTTTGGTCACATCTTGATAACTGACTGCCAGAATTATTTATTTAAATATTTATACCTCATTTTTCTCCCCAATGTTGATCCAAAGCAGCTTACAACATTCTCTTCTGCTCCATGTTACCCTCACAACAACTCTGTGAGGCAGGTAAAGAGAGAGAGAGTCACTGGCCCAGGATCACTCAGCAAGCTTCCATGGGGTCTTCCCAGATCCCAAAGGAAACTGGCGAACTGCTGAATACAGTCTAGTTTTCAGAATGCCTGTTTTTAAAATAGTGCTTCCTCTTGTAGCCATAGGTTGATTCAGATGAAAAGCAGTTATAATGACTGACAGTGATGTCAAGCTAGGATGTTATCTGTTGAAGTCCCTCGAAGATTCTGATTTATGATGACCCCATTCTGACTCAACCCATACATTTTCCATGAGGGGTAGGTAGTTGTCGAGAGTCCTGGCAACAATCCATGGCTTTCACCGCAGTGGTAAGGGAAGGAGGTTAAGATCTACTGTGGTACACCCAAGAGATTCCTGGCATTCCACCACGCCTCAGGGGAAAACCTTCCTGGCTAGTGTTCTCCCAACCCCTTAAACTTTGCTTTGCATACTACACAAGTTCCCTGGGCTTCCCTGATCCTCATTAAAAAAACATAGTTCCAGGAGGAGGAGGAGGAGGAGGAGGAGGAGGAGGAGGAGAATTGGTTTTATACACTCTTCACTACCTGAAGGAGTCTTGGAGCGGCTTACCATCGCCTTCCCTTCCTCTCCCCACAACAGACACCCTGTGAGGTAGCTGGGGCCGAGAGAACTCTGAGAGGACTGCTCTTGAAAGAAAAGCTCTGAGAGAACTGTGGCTGACCCAAGGTCACCCAGGTGGCTGTATGTGGAGGAGTGGGGAATCAAGATTAGTTCTCCTTTTATACATATCATTTTCCGGAGTGTTCATTATACATTTTTTTCAAACCACTTATGTACTTTAAACTGAATTTCTTTTTTGTTGGAAAAATATAAATAAATTTATATATATATAAAAAGATTAGTTCTCCAGATTAGAGTCTGCCACTCTGAACCACTGCACCAAGCTGGCTCTCAGGGGACCAAGTCCCGGTTGCTGCAGCATTAGGTACCTGCTCCCAGATATGTGGAGGTGATGCAGACTCACGTTACTGCCAACAGGACAGCCAGGCCCGTCCCCTAGCTGTGCTATTCTGCTGCACTTGCTCTCAAGGAAGTCAGACTAGGTATTCCACCCCCTTACCCCTCAGCCCTCAGCCAGCAAGAACTGAGCAAGGCTGTTAAGGATAGGGCATGTTGGAGGCCATTCATTCATAGGGTGACAGTAAGTGGGAAGCAGCTTGATGGCACTTAACACACACACACATGAACACATTCCCCAGTAGGATGGAGGCTGTTTACAGACCCCAGTAGTCTCACTTTGTGTTTGGTGCATGTCAAAGCAATAAGAAGCCCAACTGTGCCAATCAACACTCCAGCTGTTTCAATCGTAATTTGGTCTGTAACTGTACGTGAAGGTAGTTCTGCATTTCGTCAGAGCATGCACAGTAACTCCTTGCCAGGGCATAGGGCACCCTGGATTAGCGATTTCTCACTGGAGCAAATCTGAATTCCTCCCACCCACACAGCAATGATGCTAGTCACTGCCACCAGATAAGCTGTGTGGCACCAGATTCCAGGACAATGTGCCTGAGGCTATGGGTCAGCTCCCAGATTTATCACATTTTCTTATTTTGCTGCCTCTTTTTTCATTGGGAATACACCCAAAATCATTATGTGGTAGAAAGTGCCGTAAAGTCACAGCCGACTGGCCTGTAGGGTTTTCAAGGAAAGATGGTTCAGAGGTGGTTTGCCATTGCCAGCTACTGCAGGTAGCTAGCAACCCTGGACTTCCTTGGTGGTCTCCCATCCACATACTGGCCAGGGCTGACCCTACTTAAGCTTCTGAGATTTGGTGAGACTGGGCTAGCCTGGGCCATCCAAGTCAGGGTAAAAGCATCATAAAAGGTAAAGGTTCCCTTGCTCGAAAGCCAGTTGAATCCGACTCTAGGGTTGCAGTGCTCATCTCCGTTTCAAAGCTGAAGAGCCAGCTCTGTCCAAAGACGTTTCCGTGGTCATGTGGCCGGCATGACTAAACACCAAGGCGCACAGAACGCTGTTACCTTCCCACGGAAGTGGTACCTATTTATCTACTTGCAATTTCTTGCTTTTGAACTGCTAGGTTGGCAGGAGCTGGAACTAGAGACGGGAGCTCACTCCGTCATGCAGCACACTCGGTTCTCGAACGGCTGAACCACCGACCTTCCACAGCCTGCAGTCCAGCGTCTTAACCACTTGAGCCACCGCAGCTCCTTAAAAGCATCATAGATACTGATAAAATTATCTTTAAAAAGCCACACAAGGTTTTAACATCCATTTGGATTTTTAAAAAAATACCTTTTAAAAAAATGACAATTTCCCTCCTCATTGCTCTTTACACTACTACTGCTGTAATGAATAGCTTTGCTGCTTTCTTTCTTTTCAATAAAAAGTCTCGACAACGTGGATATTGCTGTGCAGTAGCTCAGATCCAGGGCAGAATTAATTACAGCCTCATGAACAGTTTAAACAGAACATTTTCACACTAGCCGAAGGCAAGAGTGAGCCAGTGGAGAATTACGGCCTTGATGTGTATCTTGGACCATGCTGGCTGTGGAGTGAGAGACTACATGAGAAACGCATAGACAGCATGAAACCATCCCAAAACCCAGCTTCAATGAAACATTATCCTTCTCTGTTACTTAGCCCACATCCTAGCTGCATGTTGAGAGAAAAAAAACCCTGTGTTCTGGTTTCCATCAAAAGCAGCCATATAACCCACATTTCTACTCTGATCTTTAGAAAAGAGGTCAAATAGCAAACAAGAGAAAATAGAGTGGGTCTAATCCATCAAATTCCAATGTTTATTTCTACTGGATGAGAACACAAAGTTATTTGCAACATTTCTCAGCTATCACTTGGAACTTACTGAATGCTTCGAAATTTGTAGCCAGATACATGTTTGTGCTTGTCAATGCAATTTTTTTAAAAAAACAGAGATAATTGGGCTCTGTTTCTCAAATATCAAAATGCCTCCCAGCCAATAGACAGATGTATCAGTGGCAGTGAAGACTGGTGAGAAAAATTATTATTTTATACCCATTTTAATTTTTTCCCATATGTTTTTACACACATGCCCATCCGTAGGCTTAAGGAAGACTGCGGTGGCATTGCTGTCCAAGGTCTCACTGTGGCTCCACCACCATCACTAGGCAGATCTCTCAACATCTTTAATTTTCCTTAAACACAGCTGAGGGACATCAACATTTCACCTGTCCGCAGAACGTGTGCCCCCCCCCCCGGTCATTTCATTGATCAAAGTTGCCCCCCATTCCCAGCTGATACTACTCTCAGTACAGAAAAAGTCAGCCAGCATTCTTTGGTTAATCAAATACATAACTGAAACGATAAAGATGGGGAAATTGCCCCCCGGTATCACAGAGCACGTGGAGAGTTTGGGTGGTAACGCTGTGCCCCCCTCCTATCCCAGCATGACCTGTATAGAGATGGCCCCATATTCCTGCTCTATGTGACACCCAATAGCGTTTGATCTATGATACACCTCAAAGCATTTTAGTAACTACATGAATATTATTTGTACCCAATATCAGTTTTTCGGGAGGAGTTGCCAAATGCAGGCCTTTATGCCTGCTGTATATACTTCTGCCTGCCTCCCTCTGTTAACTAAGAGGAAGAAAGCTGATTCCTTTGAAAGGGGGTGTTGGAGGAGAGTTCTACGGATCCCGTGGGGCGCCAAAAGACATATAAGTGGGTTCTCAATTAAATCAAGCCTGAACTCTCCCTGGAAGCTAAAATGGCCAAACAGAGGCTGTGGTACTTTGGTCGCATTATGAGAAGACAAGACTCACTGGAAAAGACCATAAAGTTGAAGGCAGAAGGAAAAGAGGAAGACCCAACATGAGATGGATTGATTCAGTCAAGGAAGCCGTGGCCCTCAGTTTGCAAGACCTGAGGAAGGTTGTTAATGACAGGACATTTTGGAGAACATTAATTCATAGGGTCACCATAAGTTGGGAGTGACTTGATGGCACTTAACACACACACACACACACACACTCTGTCTAGAGTCCAGGGGCATCTTTAAGACCAACAAAGGTTTATTTAAGGTATGAGGTTTGGTGTGCATACACACTTTTTCAAATACTTTGGAATGACAGGCTGAAACTTGTAGACAGGCTGAACAGCAAATTTACATGTAACACAATGAAGTTATGCAAAAACCAAACTAAATAACAAGCTATAACCTTATAACCTTAGCTTGTTATTTAGTTTGGTTTTTGCATCACTTAAAACTTCTTCATTATGTTACATGTAAATTTGCTGTTCAGCCTGTCTATACGTTTGAACTCTACCTTTCATTCCAGCGTATTTGAAAAAGTGTGTACGCACACCAAACCTCATACCTTGGTCCTTGAATAAACCTTTGTTGGTCTTAAAGGTGCCACTGGACTCTGAATCTGTTCTACTGCTTCAGACCAACATGGCTGACCACCTGGAACTACTCTATCTGTTAGAACCTCCAGTGCACTGTTCTGCCCATTCTCTTACACCACCACTGCCTAAATGGGGCTCCAAAGTTTAGCTCTGCCACTCTGTAATTGTTCCCAGCACCAGCATCCAAATGCCTCCGAGAGGCTACTCTGTTTTCTGAAGTTTCTGGGCGCATGCCTCTTCTGCCACACTGTCTTTCAATCACCTTTCTTGGGATACCAAAACCTCCCAGTGCCCACTCTATCTTGCTGCCTATCTTCTTTGGTTGCCAGATGTCTACATCTGCCTGCCCTGCCTTTCTGCCTGCCTTCCTGGAGTTGTCAACACTTCTTTCTGCTCACCCTGCAAATGAGAATTTTAATTGACTATAAAATTGCAACCCTTGCCTCCTAATCTGGAAGGAAGAATTCCTTGAATGAAAGGATACGATCTCAGAGAAAAAAAAAAAGGGGGGGTGGGGGGGGGGGGGAGTTACAGCTGAAAATGTATTTTCCCATTGAAATCAAAGGAAGCAAAAAGATAAAATGAATAGGAAAACCAAGAAGTTTTAAAAACAAAATCAAGATATAGGGTTGCCAGATCCAGTTTGGGAAACTCCTGGAGATTTTGGGGTGGATCCTGGGGAGGACAGGGACCTCAGTGGGGTGCAATGCCATAGAGTCCAGCCTCCAGAGCATCCATTTTCTCCAGGGGAACTGATCTCTGCAGCCTGGAGATGAGCTGTAATTCCAGGGGGTTCCCAGGTCCCACCTGGAGGCTGGCATCCCTAACAACAATACTAATAAAGCTCCCCCCGCCCCCCCCAAAATGAAAGCAAATATGTAAGGAAACCAAAAAAAAAAAAAAAAGGTACAGATCTCTATTACTGTCCCTTGTGGAAGGGCATCTGATAATTTAATGTGTAGGATGGCTCATTCTTTGATATATTCTGGATCTAGGCCATTTAGAGTGTTACATTAATCGCAAAGCAAAATTATATGAATTTTTAAACAATTTTTAACACGACAATTAACAAAAAGGACATTACATCTCTACAAACTGAAAGAATTACTTTCATTGCCTTTTCCTAGCCAACTTCCCCCCCCCCCCATTACTTAATTTCTACAGGGAAGGACAGCTGTCGAGTTGTAGAAACAAGACTCGGTTTCTCCTACTCATTTATGGTTATTCAAGATATGAGAGATGCTAAATTATCTCCACTTAATGCAGCAGGGATTTAAAGTGGTGCATGTTTCGTTTGAACGGAGGATTTATGTCTCTTTTTAACCCTTTTAACTGTGCCCAGAAGTTACTTGGTACCTACCCTTACTGAGTATGAAGGGAATAACTTAAATTTGTGTTTCTCTTCACCACCCCCCACCACCCCACGTCCTCCCAGATTAATTACATGGTGGGATTTTACATCAGGACTGCATCCTGACATTGGATACAAGTGAGCCAGTGGGTTGAAGGAGCTAGACTGAATTTTGAATGAGGAGTTAAGACCACTGCTCAGCCAGAAAGTGCATTGGATGGTCATCGACTATCTCTCAGCTTAATTTAACTCTCACCATTTTTGTGAGGTTAAAATGAAACTTAAGAGAGCTACTCTGAGCCTCTTAGAGAAAGATCTGGCTATTAATAAGAACAATAGATAATCCAACACACACACAACTAGTGGTAGAAAGGACCATCAGGTCACAGCAACCCCATAAGGCTTGTCGAGGCAAGAAACATTCAAAGGTGATTTGCCATTGCCTGGCTCCACGTCACGACCTTGGTATTCCTTGGAGGTCTCCCATCTGAATATTAGCCAGGGCCAACCCTGCTTAGCTTCTGAGATCTGATGAGATCGGGCTAGCCTGGGCGATCCAGGTTAGGGCACATACAAAGCTAAGGTGTCTGAAATCTCATGATAATCAGTGTTCTGCATGCAAACAATGGCAATTCCAGGTGAATTAAAATACTTCCGCTTTCAACAGTGAGGGGATATATCTTTCTTCAGGCACTTGTGAAATCCATCAGGGGTTCTCAGTATTCACAGATGCAAATTTCCATGGGTCAATGTCATGTAAAATAACATTGTGGAGGCATCCAATGGCCACCACAATATCTCTGCAAGCAAGCGGAAATGAAACAATAACACATCTGGTTTGCATGTGTAGCTCACAAATGAGCCAGCGGGAGGCACCCTGAAAGTCAATCAACGTTTTGCTAGCGATACATTCTATAGCTCTGCGATGTTTACATCTAGAAAGAAAGAATGGGCTTATTTACCACTATCCAACATAGCAAGCTAACGAACAGCCCAAGTCAAGTTTGGTTACAAATGAATAACAGACACTTTTGGCCTCTGGCGGCTGAAAGTGGGGTGGGGTGGGGTAGCCAAAGGAACCAAAAGAATGTTTCATGGACTCTTGAGCTATCAGCTCTGTCAGCAAAGGGCTCCTTAATTATTATTGATTTTCACAATGATGTTTTATTAGGCCAAGCTGTCAATTCAAGTTATGGCCTAAAAGACATATATTCAAACCAACATAATCAATGCCAATGCCACACCATTTATGCTATGCAAACTTTGGGCTGGAGCTTCCTATGAGCTTTCAGCTTATGCAAGAGGAAGGTGGGTAATTCTACCCAATTCTTCCTTACTGCCATCCCCATTCTGCTTGAGGCTCCCTCCCCAGAGACCGGGTCCAGACTTTTAAGTGGATTTCTGGGGGCTATGGGAGGGGGGAGTACAAGGTGAGGAAAGATCTGCCTCCATGAATATCGGATAATCAGCCATATAATATCAAACATTCATGGCAATATCAACAAATACTAGGATTCCATAGCAAGAGGTGGTCATTTCAAGTATCCAAACACTGTGCAAATTACTCCACTTAGTGGGAGAGGAGAAAGGCCAAGAGGCAGAGCAAGGGGGAAGAGCCACAGCTCTGTGGTGGAGCCTCTGCTTTGCATGCAGCAGGTCCAAGGTCAATCCTCACCATCTGAACTTAAACGGATCAGGCAGTGGGTGGTGTGGAAGGCCTGTGCCTGAGCCCCTGGACAGTCACTGCCAGTCAGAGTAGACAATTATATCCTAGACAGACCAATCGTCTGCCTCAGTATAAGGCAGCTTCATGTGTTAAGAAAGGAAACAGCTGGCCATATATACCCAGTTGTGCCAGTCTAGCCAGAAGCATCCAGGCAGTAAGTAGATCGAAGGGGAAGAGCAGCAGGAATCAAGTGTCATCATGGTTCCAAAAAAAGACATGTGATGTGTCTATGGGGATGAATGAAGCTATCAAAGGTGAACACCTGGTGAACTTCAGTTAGGGGAAGTATTCTAGTGTTTAGGTTCTCTTTCCAGCAATGCAATGTATTGTCATTTGTTGTTGTTCAGTCGCACAGTCGAGTCCGATTCTTCGCGACCCCATGGACCAGATCACGCCAGGCCTTCCGGTCTTCCGCCGTTGTCATAGATTAATGTTATGCCCTTCTCTCCCTTAGTAAAATATTTAATTCAAACATCACTGGCTCCATCAATATCTTTTTGGTGGTGGCAGCATCCTCTGGAGGGCACAACGCTGGTAAGATATTTGTCATGTGATTCAAACAGATCATATGGAGTGTCTCTGTGCTAATGCCAAAAAAGTATGGTGCTGTTGTGAAGACTCAGTGTATTCAACCAGCCCACTACACGATAAAAAAGGAAAAAAAGATTTACAAATACCACAGCACCCTCCCCATGGAGCTGCCATCATATAGAAGCAGGTTTTGGCAGCCTGCACAAGTTGTAACATTTGACTTGGCTCCCAGAAGTAATGTAACCAAAAAAGAATGTGTACGTGTATAGGATCCATAAGAGGTTCTGCCAGTATCTCTAAACACATCTTCCCCCTTTCTCTCGTTTGCATTCCATCCTTCCTCCAAGGAGCAAAGTACATGAGGGGTGGAGTGGTTATCCCACTGTATTCTCCCAAGTACCCTTATAGGAGTCGGCCACCCAGTGAATTGCATAGCTGAGTAGGAATTTGACTGTAGGCTTCACCAGTCTAAGTAGAACATTCTTATCCATGACATCACATAGGTTCCCATACTCAACTTCTAAGTACTGGCTGTTCTTTGCATAAGCCTGGATATGATCATCCAATTCCCACAGTCTAATCAGTGAGTGATATTCAGACATGTGAGAATGTGGAACGAGCCATTCCCATGATCCTAACTGCTGAGCAAGGAGATCCTGAAGACAAACAATGCAATCCAAACAGAGTTATACCGTTTAAGTCCTTGTGGGTTTAGAATGGGCTTAGAAAGGTGTGGTTCTGCTTAGAACTGTACTGATGGAGCTCTAAACTAATTCATCCCGTGATTTTTATTGGATATCAAGATACAAGGGGAAATAGCCACTGGCTAGAATGCCACAACTTTCTTGATGTGTAGGGGGGAAAGGAGCAACAGGCAAGGAAGAAACTGCATCAAATAAAAGCGGGAAAAGAGCTGATAGTCCAAGGTTAGGAAAACAGGGTAGATACATGAGCATCAATAGCCCACTGGGGTATAGAGTATAAGGCTCATGGAGGGACATTGGGGAGGAAGGTAGGGTTGTTTAGATTCCCCCAACACAATCCTTTTTGGGATTTCATCTCTTCCTATTACTGGAGGCTCTTGGGATTGAGCCAAGATCGTAGAAGAATCAAACTCAATTTTGTCCACTCAACATTTGGACATCACAAAAAATTAGGGTTAGATTGAGCACTTGTGAAACAAGGACGTCTGGTCATCGGCATGAGAAGTTATGCCTGGCATAAACTATTGGAGGCTTGGGACCTCTCTAGTTCAGCTTTTCAAAAATTGGCAGGTATGGGCATAATATTAGCAGATTTCCTGCCCTCGTAGTGTTTCTAGTGTGCCCCAAGTCTGTGAGAAAAAGCAATCAACAAATGCAATTGATCTAATCTTGAATCTGGGGGCAAAGCTGACACTGGATCTCATCACACTTGGAATAGAGATTGAATTGGTCAGGTTATGTCTTCTGCTTCCCATTCAACAGCCTTGTACCTTACACAGAAAGCAACAAGAGTTGGCACAAGTGTGCATTTTAGGCAAATCTCCTTTCCCTTGAACAGGAGCCATAAATCTTCATCTCCTTTGCCAGGAACCTTCCATGCTTTCTTAATAGATATAGACTTGAGCCAACTTAACTGTGTCCACCACTCCATGCAATAATTAGCTTTGACCCAGTGTTCTCCTGCCCTGTGCAGAGGCATAGATCAAGCAAGGTAAATTAACAGCTCTATCATGCTTCTAACGGTATTAAATATCTCTTACTGCCAGTGTAGAAGGAACATCCCAGTGAACCATGTAGAATAACTTACTTAAGCCCTTTAATGTAATAATGCTCCCCTTGGTCATTGTTTATTTATACGATGGCATGAGATTCCCTTGTAAATTTTAATTTTGCTTTGCCGTGAGGTTGAGAAGCGATAATGACGATGAGAGCTTTGCCTTGTTGCAAACAAAGCTATTTTTAAAAAGGAAATTGTTCCAGAAAAGGCCATTCTTATCCCTTGATGAGCTATGTGAACGATTCAGCATTATAGGAAAGTAAAATGCAGCTGGCAAATGGGTTTTCCTTTGACGGGGGCTGTTGTAGTAATGCCTTGACCTGGATAGCCCAGGCTAGCCTGATCTCATCAGATCTTGGAAGCTAAGCAGAGTTGGTCCTGGTTAGTATTTGGATGGGAGACAAAGGAATACCAGGGTTGCTATGGAGAGGAAGGCAATGGGGAACCACCTCTGCTCATCCCTTGCCTTGAAAACCCTACGGGATCGCCATAAGTCGGCTGCAACTTGACGGCAGTTTCCACCACCACTGTATATTAACACAGGAGCCTTGTAAAGCACACCAGTAATTTAAAAAGTGAATATACAGAATAAAATGGATGCTTAAAAGTGAAATTAAAACACAAGTGGCATTGACTGACAGGCCTGCAAAGCATTAGGAAGGGGAAGAAGTCAGGCTGTACAGCAGCGCAACTGACACTCTGGTCTCCAAAATCAACTACACATGTAAGGCGTGAATACATCTGCTTCGCTTTACTCTGAACCTGGTATTAGTTTTGCAGAATGTGGGATTTGGGGCACGGCAAGAAGCAAGGAATGGCATGCTAGAAAGTCTAGAAGAGCTCCAGCCCTGAATATCAGGAGCCTTTTGTAAATAAAAGTCCCACACTACCTCTAATCGCACTCAGTTGCAGGCATTGGAGACTTTGGATAGGGACAGGCATCCCCATTTGTCCGCGATGCATTCGTTAGGTTCAGTGGGAACAGGAGAAGCATGGGAATTGCCATGGCTGTGTTTGTGGAGGGGCTGGGTCACCTGTGAGTGTTTCATCAGGAGTGCTTGGACCTGGGATTTGATCAGGAGGCCCAAAGTTCAGTGGCAGAGGGTCTGCTTTCCATGCGTAAGTTTCCAGATTCAATACCTAGTATCTCCAGTTAAAAGATAACAGGGCTAGGACAGACCACCTTGGAGAGGCCACTGTCAACCAGAACAGAAAGCAGTTGACTAGACTGAGTAATGGTCTGACTTGGCTCTCAGACATTTGAGCCAGACTGAATGCAATCCACACTCATCAGTAAATGCAGCCAAGAGTCGCAGCCTAGCACCTAGTTACCATAAGGGAGCCATTCAGGAAACAAAGTAATGGCCAGTGATCTGGTAATGTGGGTGGTGAATGACAGGGTTATCCTTTGGCAGCTGCACGAAACAGACATGTTGGGTTCCTCCCCCCTCCCCCAGAGTATCATGTTAGCAACTTCCAGGCAGCCCCGTAGCTAGGGAATTCTTTGGGAGGGGGCCTTGGGAGGCCGGCCAGCTAATTAAATGAAAGTACAGTGCAGGTGGTGTTGGAGCACTTTGGGAACAGCCCAGGATGGAGGGGGCCCAGAAGAAACACTAGGGGGCCAGGCCCCGTGGGCCCCATGTTAGCTACGGGCCAGCTTCCAGGAAACATCAGAGGGGTTTTGTAGTCTGCCTGATTGTCCCATCCTTCTTGGTGTCCTAATGACATCCTGGACCCTGAATGAAGCTCTGTTTGAAATGGTACCAAGCATGTACATCTTCCGGATGTCAGGGGTTCCCCACTGATTTCAATGGAAGCCATTTTATTTATACCCTCACTTTCATAGGTGTAACCTGACACCATTGGCAAGAATGCGACTGACCCCTGACTGACTCCGACTTGACACAGGATTCCTGCTTTTCCCCCACCAGAACCCAAGTCTGCCAGAGCAAAACTACAGCAATGGCTGCATGAGTATTTTTTATGCTGGCAAATTGGTGGGTTCCACCAGCACAGATTTAATAGCGATTCAATGCCACCCAGGAAGCACAACTTTTAGGCTGGACTTCATTTATACCCTGCCTTTCTCCCCAGTGGGGACCCATAGTGGATTATCTTGTTCTCCTCTCCTCTGTTTTATCCTCCCACCACTCTCGTATGGTAGATTAGGCTGAAAGTCAGTGGCTGGCCCAGAGTCACCCAGCAAGCTTCCAGATCCTAGTCTGACACTGTAACCACAACCTCACACTGCCTCGGTGCTACAGGAACCATTATTCATTTCAGTCTTTTTACCTAGGTAGAATGGCTCTTGAGAGTCCCTTGGACTGCAAGAAGATCAAATCAGTCAATCCTCAAAGAAATCAACCCTGACTGTTCCCTGAAAGGCCAGATAATGAAACTGAAGCTCAAATACTTTGGCCACCAAATGAGAAGGGAGCACTCACTGGAGAAGACCCTGATGCTGGGAAAGATTGAAGGTCAAAGAAGACGGGGACGGCAAAGGATGAGATGGTTGGACAGTGTCAAAGATGCAACGAACATAAAATTGAGCAAACTTCAGAGGACGGCGGAAGACAGGAGGGCCTGGCGGGAGCTGGTCCATGGGGTCGCGAAGAGTCGGACTCGACTGTGCGACTGAACAACAACAAGAAGAAGAAATACTAGATTGCATCAGGAATAATCAGCCCAGGCTAGCCCGATCCCGTCAGATCTCAGAAGCTAAGCAGGGTCAGCCTTGGCTAGTATTTGGAAGGGTGACCTCCAAGGAATACCAGGGTTGTGACACAGAGGCAGACAATGGCAAACCACCTCTGAAACATCTCTCGCCTTAGAAACAAGTCTAGCTTGCCACCTAGTGGTGCATAACACTAAAGAGCTAGAACTTACAGCTGACAGAGAATCTTAGGATCTCCTGGCTATTCTACACACAAAGGCACACAACAATTAGTTAATTAATCAGGAATAAGATGCAAACATGTATGTATTCCCATTTTTTTCCCTTCATAATATTCAAGCAAAGTTCACTAGTGGAGACAAGATCCTTTCCCAGCTGCTGATTTTGAGTATTTTCAAAGGAAAAGCTGCAATTCATAAACACAGGCTGCAGTCCTAAAGATGCTCTCCTGGGACTAAGTTTTGTTGAATAAAAGTAGACCTGCTTAGACTTAGTTCCATGGGCACCATTTGCACCCAGCTTAACCTGACTGTGGATGTACAAGAAACATGACAGACATGTGTTCACTGACTTAAACTGGAGTCAAAACCCCTGGAAGGCGTCCCCGTCCAAAAAATACGGAACCCACTGCAGACCTCCGCGTTGCATGTGAACCTCCATCAGTAAATGAGCTCATCTGACCATATCTGGTAAATAATGCCAACATTTGGTATTATTAATATTTATTAAGTGCCAGCAGTATAACTCTTTCGTTAAAAGCTTTGGTTCATTTGAAATGCAAGCTGCTGAACATGATGGGAACGGAACTAATTTTGTTCATTTATATTTCAATTTTACAGCTATTTCCCTGTGTCATATTTTACATCATTTATTGCCACAAGGCAGCCTAATGATTTTAATTTACAGTTCCCAGTTCAAAAATACAGGGGGGAAATTCTACTGCATCAAGATGTAAATGCATACGTGTTATTGTAAAGATTTGAATTACTGTGCTCTTTGGGATGGGTTTTTTTAAAGGTGGCATTGGGCATGCCAGGCCTTAACCAGCTTGCAGCGTTCTGCAACATTTCTAATGAAATTACTCTAGAATCAATTCAAGTTTAAAACATCTGTTATGGAATATTTCAATATACCCAGTATTACATATGGATGATATGGACAAATCTGTTTGTAGATTTTGTATATGAAGTGTGTGGAAGATTAGCCATAGAAACATAGAGCTGGAGTGGACCACCAGGATAATCTAGTCCACCCCCTGCACAACACAGGAAATTCACAACTACCCCCCCACTCCCCCAGTGACCCCTCCTCTATACCCAAAGGAAAGGGGGGAAACCTCCAGGATTCCGGGGCCAATCTAGACTGGAGGAAAATTCCTTCCGGACCCCAAAGTGGCAACCGACATTTCCATGGGTGTGTAAGAAAGGGCCACGAGAATTAAGCACTGAGGCAACCCTTCCTGCCCTCCCGCTCATGATCTGCCTAAGTTCACAGAATCAGCATTGCTGTCAGATGGTCATCTAGCCTCTGCTTAAAAACCTCCAAAGAAGGAGAGCCCACCACCTCCCAAGGAAGCCTGTTCCACTACCGCTCTGTCACGAAGTCCTTCTTCATGTTTAGCTGGAAATTCTTTTGATTTAATTTCAGTCCTTTGGTTCTGGTCCGACTTTTTGGGGCAACAGAAAAGAACTCTGCTCCATCCTTAGAGAACATTCTTGGCATTTGCCACTGGAGCTTATTACCTAGATAAGAGACAGATTGAAGAAAGCCCTTCAAGTATAAATAAAACACACAGCATGTCTGACTGAGCCCAGGTAGATCACACACAGAGCCATATGCCTCCACGGCATTCTTTTTAAAATCAAGGAACTTGTACAATAAAATTCAGGGCTGTCCTGTTCATTCCCTTTATTAATCATCTGCATGGCACTTGACTGATCTGTATTCCACTGATTCGGATATTGTGTGACAGAGTTCTAATTTCAAGGCCAAACCATGGTCAGACTTCATTCCTGCCATGTTAGGACAAGGAAGGCCATCCTGAAGGTGGCCAACGTTGAAATGCTGGTCGTAAGTTCATAGACTGAGGCTGGAAGGTTCCCTGGAAATTAAAACAATGGAAGAAGGAAAAATAGGAGAGAGGCTTGGAAGAAAGACACTGAAGAAGAGAGCAAGAGAGAAACAGAGAAGGGGGGGAGGAAGGGATAGTTCAATTAGAACAGCTGGTGACAAATTAAGTAGGCCTCTGGGGCTTTTACAATTATTGGAGAATGCTGAGCTATTGATCACAACCATGACTCTCAGTGTCGATTGGCACACAGCCACTTCAGAGCAACTGAGGAGAAGAGAGGCTGAACAGGGACAACTCAGGGTTCATCTACCACATTGCAAAGCCCTTGTGTTTGCTAGGGAGCAACATGAGGACTTTGTATCACACATGTGATGGGAGGTTTTTTTGCCTCCCAGGGGCGCACCAGCCCTTTTCTGCTTGTGACGTCAGCTCACAGGGAAACTTAGCTGTAGCTGCCCCTCCCCCCAATACACACACACTGATTTTGCCTCCTCAAACCACCTCATGGAGCCACTATTAGCTATGTTGTGAAACTCAAGTGTAGCCACTAGCCAAGGAAGTAATATGATTCCCCCACCCCCCAGAAGAGCCAATAGCAGTTCCTTGAGGCAGTCTGAGGACACAAAAACAGCGGGGGGGGGGGGAGCTTCAGCTTCAGAGACAAGTGTGCATCTGGGAGGCACAAAACTCCCTTGGCATGTGTTACTCAATGTCCTTCTGTTGTTGTTCCCTAAGAGACATGCAGACTTTGTTATGGGGACATGTAGACTTAATGGTTTCTAAGCAGAAGTTCAATCATTGGAGTTACCTTGTTGTATCTGATGAAGGGAGCGTTGACTCTCAAAAGCTTATAGGTAAAGGTTCCCTTGCTCGAAAGCCAGTCGAATCCGACTCTAGGGTTGCGATGCTCATCTCCATTTCAAAGCCGAAGAGCCAGCACTGTCCGAAGACGTTTGCGTGGTCATGTGGCCGGCATGACTAAACACCAATGCACACGGAACGCTGTTACCTTCCCACCGAAGTGGTCCCTATTTATCCACTTGCAATTTCTTGCTTTCAAACTGCTAGGTTGGCAGGAGCTGGAACTAGAGATGGGAGCTCACTCCATCATGCGGCACACTCGGGTCTCGAACTGCTGACCTACTGACCTTCCACAGCCTGCAGTTCAGCATCTTAACCACTTGAGCCACCACAGCTCCTGTCTCAAAAGCTTATACCCCACAAAAAATCTTGCTGGTCTCTAAGGTGCTCCTGGACTCAAATCTCGCTGGACTTACCTTGTTTGCTGTGCCCATTGACCAATGCACTGAGCACCTCCTACGCTTGCCACACTGATTGGCTTGTAATTCAAAATACAGCCATTCCAGCTGATTCACGTCCGCACATGCAAGTGACCAAGTGACCAGCTGGCCAAGTAAGTAACTGCTCTTCCAGCATACTGTCAATATACAGCCTTGCTTGGCTTACATACGTCCCAGGATCATTTTTGGACCAGTCATACAACTACATCAGCAGCTCTGTACTGCTTTTTGCACCAGCACAGCTGGCAGCATTAACCATGGTGATACATGCTCAGAATTTATTGGATCAAATTACAGTTCCCTGGAGGGCTGAGTAAAAACAGGTAAAATTTAAAACAATGACCACCAAGCCAACATGTTCAGTTTTGAGAGTCGGGGGGGGGGAGGAACGGGCAAGGCTAGAAAACAGGGGGGGCATAGCTCAGTGGTAGAGCATCTGTTTGGCATGCAGAAGGGGCCACGTTCAATCCCTGATGTCTCCAATTAAAACTTAATAGGTGATGTAAAAGACCTTGACCCAAGACTGTGGAGAGCTGGGCCAGTCTAAGTAGACAGTACTGACCTTGATTGACCACTGGTCAGATTCAAGGTAAGGTGCCTTCATGTGTTCAACAATATAATGGCGAGCCACACAACTTCCCTCCCCAAGCAGGACGGAGACACCCTAGAAACTTTTGTAATTGAATATGTTTTTTTTTTCTGTCTGGTGCACAGGATAGGAAGGGGAAAGTAGGATAGCTATGGGAGCACACATACACCAGGTATTTCTGATCAGAACTGAACTGAACATGAATGAATGTTGACAGTCCAGGAAGCTAGAAGAGAAAGACAATCCACACAGGTTTCCCCTTCCCCAGAAGCAGGATGGAACCTCCTTTTTTGTTCTATGTTGAGGACAGTTGAGGACTGGTGTTGGGGAAAGCAGTGTGAGAACGTTCCTCTGCATAGCATTGTTAGCAGTCAGATACCTCCTGTCACTGAGGGGCAGTTTATAGCTAGAAAACCATAAACACCCTTCCTAATATAATCTCAAATATCATAAGTGCCATACACTGCCTGGCCCAAAATGACACAAAATGGATGCCTGCCAGAGACAAGCCTGGACAAATAGTTTAGAAGTGTGAGAAAGAGCGGCTGGCCAACTAAGGACCTCCTCCCTACCCTAGAGACACGCATAATGTAGGACAATGGGTCTCTCAAGAAACTATTGCCTCACCTTGAATTAAACTTGTCAATGGACAATGGCTCTCCTAAGAAACTATTGCCTCACCTTGAATCAACCTCATCAATGCCCAGTCTGACTTCCCTTCACCCATTTACCCTAATTAAGCAACATTTAACACTATTCACCAAACCTGGTAGCTTTTCTCATCCAGTACTTGCAGGGTCCTCAAGCACCATTTACACCTATTGTCTACCTCCAAAAGACCCATCAAGTTATTGTTTTGGGGGCAAATATGTCAGCTTGCCCCAGGGAGCATTTTGCCCTATAAGTTATGGTATCCTACTTCATAATAGTGTGTGTGTATTCTCAGATCCAGACCCCACACCTCCAAATCCATTTGAGTTCTCTCATCTTTGCTCCATGAAACGCTGCACTGCAGCCTCCACGGACCTCCTTTTTTGAGACTGGTAACTATAGCCTTCCCCGAACTTACTTTCTCCCCTCTCCTCCCTGATTTTTTTTCTTATTTAGCCATGTGTGTTTTTTTCAGTGTGTTTGTGCGTGTGTGTGTATGTTTTGTCCTTTTATTCCTTTTCCAATAAAATCCTTCCCAGTTAAACATCAGACTAGTTTATTTTGAGCGTTTTCTCAAGGGAAAATCCTGGTGGAAAATCCCAGTTACCCCCCTCTCACTTTGTCTCCTTTAAAGCTGTTTCCCCCAATTAATTAGGAGGCTGCCTCTTTGAGTAACAGTATTTTCAATCCAGTTCCAAGTGTCTGAGAAAAGCAAACGCCCCCTTTCTCCCCCCGCAATGAGTGTAAGAAGGTGCAACTAGCAGCGAATGAACTGCAATCCCATTAAAGAGTGGTTTCATATTCCTGGATAAAAGTGTTGGGTGAGTGAACTTGTGGCTATGTGAATATGTACGTTTGCGAGAACAAGAGGATTTTTGGTTGGAAGACAATGAGGGGGGAGACCCTGGAAGTAACATTAGATATAGTACATTAATATTTGATCTGCTTTCTCATCCAGAACAAGATTTATATATTAACTAATTGTTTTATTTGTTGTTCATTCACCTCCTGACTGTTGCTAGTTATTAGCAGTATATTGCTGAAATTGTTAGCTAGCATTAACTGTTATTTAATACGTTGATTTAATGTTTGTTGACAATACATCCTCTATTAAATAACTAGTTACCATTACTCATACTGCCCATTTCAGGCATGTAAAACAAACTATTCTTGCTAATCTGTTTTTTTTCCTATGCATACATAATAAAAGGGTACAAGAAAGATAACAGCTTTTTTAATTCAGTGAGCAGGAGTAAGAAAGTCTATAGAGGGAGGATTGTCAGAGATATGTGGGTCTGCCTAGAGTGTCTCTGTGTTGTAGAGTTTAGGCTGTTGGACTGGGATCAGAGAGACACAGGTTCAAATCCCCAGTCAGCTATGAAGCTCACTGGTTGATTTTGGGACAGTCACATTCTTTAAGTCTGTCCTACATTGCAGGGCTGTTGTAATAATAAAATCAAGAGAAACTATGTACACTGCCCTGAGCTCCTTGGGAGAAGGGTGAAATAAATACATAATTTAAGAATGCACCCTTAGGCGTGGTAGGAATGATGGAAGAATAGGAGCACTCCTTCTCTCCCAGACCACTTGGTGCTCATACCCCACTTCCACACATATGCCACAGAATACTCAAAAGGTGCCATAGCTAAAATGCATAGATTGCACAGCTGATTCCCAGAATTTATATAAGGAACGGACAGTAATGATCTGAGTTTATAGTCAGTGATTTGGGCCCAATTTAAATGTTGTACCCCTGCACTGATGGCTGGCGAGGATGCCAGCTGGACCAGGAGGCAAGGTATGGTATTCACCAGGTAGGCTTGCCATTGGCCTGCCTCTGGTTGGTCATCCCCAGCCCTCAGCCCCAATCTCCTGCACACAAGAAACAGAGTATGAGAGGGAAAAATGGATGGGGAAAAGGCCTTGCGATGCCCTTTTCCACTCACACAGAGTGTCTACCACCCTCTCAAACCTCTCTCTCTCTCAGGTGCCAGGTTATTGGTAGGTCAGGATGTCACAGGCTACCCTTCTTGTCTCTTTTAAAATACACAGAAAGCCATGACCATTTCACACCTCAGGTCCTTTCTCTCACTCCCAAAAACACCTACAGACAGGGTAGCTGAGCCCCCTTTTATAACAAATCCCTGCTCACACAGAGATATTGGGGGTGGATCTCAAACACTGTTCCATTCGCATGCTGCTGCCATTTATTCATAGCTTAATACATGACCTTGACTGGTGCCAGATCTCCTCTCAATAGGGATGCCAGCCTCCAGGTGAGACCTGGGGATCCCCCAGAATTACAGCTCATCTCCAGATTACAGAGATCAGTTTCCCTGGAGGAAACGGATGCTTTGGAAGGTGGACCCTGTGCCTGCTCCTCTCCCAAACCTCCACGAGTTTACCAGCCTGGATCCGGAAACCCTACCTTTCAGACCCCCTGCCACCTGGGTCCAAGAAGGGCTGCAAAGGAAGTGCTCCCCCAAACTGTGCCACTGTCAGCCTCCAAGTCCTGGAGCTCAGGAGGAGATGGCTCCTGGCTCCTCCTAATCATGCCACTGTGAAACTTCAAGAATGGCTACACACAATTTCTCTGTAGTCCACCCTGGAGTCTGTGGGAGGTACATGAGGAGGTGGTTTGTGATTTGTGTCCCTGCTGTGCAACACTCCAAGACCTGAACCCTGCAAGGTGGCAAAGCAGCAGAGTGACTGAGGGAGCAAATGTTTCCGAGCATGCCCTGGGGATCAGGTATATGGGTGCCACCCTCTAGGTGAGGCCTGGAGCTCTCCTGGAATCACAACAGATAGAGATCAGTTTCCCTTAGGGTTGCCAGGTCCTGGCAACTGGCAGGGAACAGTGGGGGGGAGACTTACCAGTAGCAAGAAGAAGACCTAGACCATATTGTGGGTAGCACACAGGAAGTGATGCCAACACACCAGCAACTTCTGGGCAACGCTCTGATATTTGGGAAATATCTATGGCTCTACCATAGAGTTTTCATCCAAATACCTCTATGGCTTCTACCATAGAGTTTTCACCCAAATACCAGAGCATTGCCCGGAGGTCGCTGGTGTGTTGTTGCTAGGAAGTCACTAGGCCTTCTTTCTACTGGTAAGTTCCCCCGCTGGCCAGCTTATCGGCAGCTGGGGGGTAGCACCTGGTCCTGGTGGCGGGGGATCCCCCCCCCCCCCGGGGGGGGGGGGTCTGGCAACCTTAGTTTCTCTGGAGAAAATGTTTTGAAGAGTGGATTCTATGGCATTATACCCAGCTGAGGTCCCTCCCCTACTCAGACCTTGCCTTGTGCAGGATTTACCCCCAAATCTCTAGGAATTTCCCAACCTGGAGTTAACAACCCAAATCAGGTTGAGGTTGAGCTCAGGCCACTTGTTAAAGGGTCTCCACACCTGTATAGCTATGTCCCAACCCACGATTCTTTCTTTTCACCTTCTGTGTTTGATGGGGGTAGAAATGCTGAATCCTTACCTGACGTCCCTGATGGTCATTCCTGTTGGCAGAGTTTAAATATGCAAAAGGAAGTGGAGCACTGACTATTTAGAGGAAAATACAGAGGTTTAAAGAAGAACAAACTGTTATAGAACACAGAAGAGAGAGAACCTTCACTGTCTAACTTAACTGCTGAAGGATAGAAGGAAGCTCTGCAGGAGCAGGAAGTCTTCAGAAGAGCCAATCAGCAGACAGCAAGGACATAATTTGAAATTGTGGGCAGTCCCTAGTCTAGCTATTCCAACTAGAAGTCCTTCAGCTGTCCCCTTGTAGGGTGATCTTCAAGTCTGCTTCATAAGGCTGCACTACAGAACTTGCATATTCTAGGGAGTGAAGGCCTGGCATTAAGGAAAGAGTCTGTCTACAAGGAGCCCAGCCTAGCAATTTCAATGTCCTGGAGATCTCCTGGAATTAAAATTTATCTCCCTGGAGAAAACAGCTCCTTCAGCGGCTGAACACCAAGGCTATTTTTGGGCAGGAAGGCACAGGAATGGAGTTCTGGCTGACTTCAGAGTTGGCCACACCCACTACACCCAAGTCAAGGGAGGGCAGTTTAAACTGCCTCCCCTCCCCTCCCCTCCCCTCCCCTCCC
>NW_015171511.1:1544044-1577671 GCF_001447785.1 Gekko japonicus | reverse complement strand
AGGGAGGGAGGGGGGGAGAGCCTGAAAATGAGTCTCGCCTATTCAAAGTGAAAGAGCTGGTATATTGAGGGCCTAATTATGCAGTGCCTCTTATCGTATGTGAATTAAAATTAAAAGTGAATTTAAAAATCCCCAAGTTAGAAAGGCAATATTTATAGCCACTTTGGAGTGCTGTGAATCACTGCATTGGCACCAGGGCGATGTTAAAAATGGACTCATAAATCAAGTGGTATTATCAAGCCAGTGTTCCTGCTACTCACAGGCCCTTTCCCTTTCTATCGATTACTTTTACAGCTCCCGTTTGGTATGCTGCTCAGGGCCTTCAGAACAAGGCTTGCTTCTGTAACCAGCCTGACTCTTTTTATCCTTATAGAGCCCCACTCGAGGCTCAGCAGCAACAAGGTGACAGGCTTGCAGTCAATACAGATAGAATAAAATAGAAGAACAGGTTTTGGTAAAGCTAGGGAAGTGCAGGGAGATAGACCAGGATCTCACAGGCATGTCTTGCCAGCCAAGAGATAAAATCTGTCCCTAATCTTAACGTTTGGGAAGCCACTGTTTGCACCCACTTTTAAACAAAGGGTGGGGGGAATGAAATTCGCTTTTGGATTTAGGACAGAATCTGGCTTTACTTTTTATACGTGGTACATATTACTGATACAAAATACCCATGCAGACAGCTAAATGTGAACTTCATACACACATAGGCATGTATTTTTTAAAAAACTTTCAGAAGCAGCGTTCCAGTTCTTTCTCAGTTGCCACTACCCAGAACGGTTAAAGAGACGGTTTTGAAATAGTTCACAGTGGGTAGTTTCAAACATGGAAATAGATATGTGAGGAGGAAAGGGATTAGTGTACTGGCCCTGCATACTCTGCATACCCAGACAAGGGAAGCTGAGTATCCAGAGCCATTACATTTCCTCCTGGAAGATACCTGGGGGGTGAGGCTGCATTTCTGATCCTGATAGTCAAGCAAGCCATCCAGGCTTTCATCATTTTGACCATAACTCCCTCTTCACCGCTTGCCAGTTCATAAAGAGTCCCTGTGTATTTGTTCTACAAAAACACTGCACCTTAGACTTGACAGACCCCACCCACATATGTGTCATGTTCTGTATGAACCATGTGAAATGGCCTTGATCCCACAGTCTGTTCCCTACAAATCAAGGGAAGTAAATATAGGGTTGCCAAGTCCATTTTAGCCCCCAACGAGGGACTTTGGGGGGCGTTCCCGGAGGGGGAGGGGCATACCTGATGTGATGATGTCACATTGGGGACGTCCCCCCCCCCGCCTGATGGGTGTGCAGGGAAATGCCAGCTCCCTGCACTTAAAGGGGCCCCTTTAAGTGCAGGGAGCTGGAAGGCTTTGCACGCCCAATCTCCGCTTGGAGTTCAGGTGCGCGGGAAACACCAGCGCCCTGAACTTAAAGGGAGTTTTGTGTCTGGGAGAAAACTGCTTTAATTTCTGGGAGGTCTGATAGGGGGACTGGGAGGCACTGTTTTGCAGCGGTTTGGGTCCTATCTCAAAGGTAGGTTTCAAACTGTGGTGCTGGGGGACTGTTGCTTCATCCTTCGGCCTCTTTCCTACAGGTTCCACAAGGTTCTATCTTGTCCCCCATGCTTTTCAACATTTACATAAAGCCACTGGGAGAGGTCATCCAGAGATCTCGCTGAGTTGTCACCAATATGGAGATGACACGTGGCTCTGTTTCTTCGAACTACCAGCAGACCTCAGGGAGATTGTGGAAACCATGAACTGGTTTCTGAAGGCAGTTTGATGATAGATGAGGACTGACAAACTGAAACTTAATCCTGACAAAACGGAAGTACTACTGGTGGTGAGGAGAAGATTTGACCCAGGAATGGGGATATCTCATCTTCTGGGTATGCGTTCATTCCCCCTCAAGAAGCTAGTTCATAGCTTGTAGATGCTGCTGGAACTGGGCCCCCTGTTGGATAAACAGGTGGCCAGGGGTTCCTTTCACCAGCTCTAGACAGTGAGCCAGCTGCATCTCTTTGTGGGTGAGTAGGATCCTTGCCACTGTGGTGCCTGCCAGACAACATCTATGTGGGGCTGCCCTTGAAAACTCTCTGGAAGCTGCAATAGGTACAGAATGCTGTGGCCAGAGTCTTGGCTGGAGTGGATTCCAGGAACAAAAGCAGTCCAGTCTTGTCCATCTACTGATAATATGACCGTAATTCCTATGGAGTTAAAAAAACATTTATGTGCAAGTGCTTTTGTGGAATTTAATTGTGAATATATCCAAGAATGGAGCCTTCAAAGTGCTTGCCTTACTACAGACTTACAAACAGGACTCCTTCAAAGACACACTCCACTCCCCGAAGGGCAAAAATATGGATGTCTTTGAACTCCAGAGTTCATGCAGTATATTAGCTGTTAAAAGGAATAGGGTGACCATCTCAGAGAACTGAGCTAATGACAGCAATAGCCAGTAAACAGATTGCTCTAAAGAAAATGGGCGGTAATGAGTGATTTCTCTGAGGGACGCTGGCTAAATTCTCTCCTGAAGCATGGCAGTTCACTTGATGGAGTTGGAGCCAGAGAGGCCTGTGAGGCTGCCTCTTTTGACAGAGTAAGCTGGCAATGCCGTAATGGGAATGCTCCGTTATACATCACAGCTAATTCTGAGCCGGTATGCAGGGTCACCGCTGCTGTCCTTGGATGCCCCAAGGCACTGTTGACTCAGAGATTCATAGGAGGCAGAGAGAAATAAGGTAGGAGAAGTCAACAAAGTAGAAAGGAAGGGATTTTTAAAAAAAGAAAAAGGAATTCAGGAGAGAACGGTCACACGTGACAAATGTGATTAAAGCTGGTTTATTTGGTCACAGACCAGTGCAATAAATTGAACTCTTTTGTCCTTGCCAGTGGCAAGTTAGGTCAGCTACAGTGTTGACAGTTGGAAATTATTTTATATTACTACAGTTCTTCTGAAACAGAAAGAAAGAGACTGACAACGCAATCCTAAGCAGAGTCATACCCTTCTAAACCCAGTTACTTAGATAGACTTAGAATGGTGTAATTCTGTTTCGGGAGGCATTATATCGCATCCGCACTAACTTCACTAACAGGAACCATCTCTGTGGCAGCAACCTCAAGTGGGTTGAGGTGAGAATTGGTATTAGCCAAGAGTTTCTGTGGGATCTCAGTTCTGCTTGCATTGCTTGGTTTAATAGCCATCCCTGCTATGGTCTGAAGAGCAATCTGGATTTGGCAGGAGAATAATTGGGATTTGGAGTAATCTGGATTTTGCAGGAGAGGCAAAGACAAAGATAAAGGAGTTAACACATACCTTAATAACTGAATTATCAACAGCTGCTGCAGACTTCAAAAATGATGCAAACAGAAGATTAATGGGTGCAACAAATGAATTTGACATGAATTCTAGGACTTCTATAATGATGCCTCCATTATCTATCAGCGGCTAGACGGGGTGACTAAAGAAAACTTTCACTTTCAGCATCACTAATCCTCTAAATTCCAGAGCCAGGAGGCAATGACTCAGGGGAAGGCCTTGGCCTCTATGCCCCGTTGTTGGCCAGCCGCCAAAGGAACTGGTTGGCCACTGTTTGAGGCAAGATGTTGGACTAGATGAACCACTGGTCTGAACCAGCAGGGTGCTTCTTATGTTTTTTGGCTAAAATGGGTGCCGTTCCAGCTTTTATTTGTTCCTGGTGTTCCTCAGAGCCGCTCTCTAACATAAAACCATTTGACCTTTTCTGACAGTCACTGAACACCAGAAGGATAAAGGAGATCATGTCTACTCTTCCCCACCTTGACCTCCCCACATGTTGACTGGCTGTGTAGACACAGAACTGATCAGGGCCTTAAGAGCTGGGACAGGTACGATCTCTGCAATGCATTTAGGGTTGCCAAGTCAAAATATCTTACCAGCAGGGGAGCCTCGCCGGGCTCTGGGAGCCGTCCTTCGATGCGCGCCGCCAGCATGTCACCAGAAGTGACGCGCGACGTTGATCACGTTGAAGGCGCGGCGTTTTCCCTCCGACGATCGGGGCCATGACCCCAATGTGATTGACGTGGTTGCGTCACCTCTGGTGACCCAGCCTTGCTGTGCTTCGGGGGGGCGGAGTTCCCCCCGGGGCCTGATTCCGCGGCGGCAAAAATCGGGCCTCCGAAGCAGGGGTTTACCCGCCCTCCACCCCCACTTGGCAGCCCTAAATGCATTTGTTGTATGCAAAATTTGGAAGTCTGAAAAGAACGGTTGCTTGTGTGGCAGTCAGTATTGCTACAACGCCAGTCAATGCAAAGGGTGTGTACTCAGTGGCTCTTAAACAAGATACTTCCTATTTTCCTGCAACTGTATAGACCTTTGATTCTTTCTAGTCTCTGTCACTGTAGAAAACAGGGCTAGGCATATTGTCAAGAGAACAAATGGTGCTGTCATATGGATAATGAGAAAACCTGGAGTGACTGTGCTGGGTTGTAATTGCTTGGGACCCAGCTGAGGCCTTTTGTCTAAGCCTCGTTACAGTAATTTTAATATGTAGTCCATTCAGCTAGAACAGGAAGTGAGAGTTGTTTCTTTTCCGGCTTCTTTTCCAAAGGACGGTTATAACAGAAAAGAACAAATACTGCCCCCCTTAATATTTTCTGGGTGAACACATTAAAAGTTTGTTACTGAACAGACTCAACCTTACACTGCCAGACAAATCAAACCCCAAACAGTGTACTTTAAAAACAAGTTTTATGTGGATTGTTTTACCTCACAATATCCAAGAAATAAAGGCACTTCTGAGGCATAATTATGTGTAGTGAGAAACATGGCGGGGGCAAGAAGAACTGCTTCACATGGCCTCCTTAAGGGCACCCAAATATTTAAAATCTCATGCCAACTCTTCCCTTCTTGACTGTCATTCCATTTCTGCCTTGTTCTGTCATTGTTTCACATTCTACTACAGCAACTGCCTATTCAAGATTTTCCTTTCATTTGACCTTCGTCCTGCCTTCTTGAAGCAAAGAGCCTTAGTTCATGAATGAGACTAGGGGTGAGCCACCCAAATGTGGGGTTTTGGGGTTTTTTACTAATTTTCACTGTTTTCAAAATAATTTTGTTTTCTTTTCTGTTGTCCTTATTTTGCATCAGGATCATAATACACAAGGGGGATTTTACCCCATGCTGCTTTCCCAAACTGAAATGGCCCTAGGGAGCCAGGGTTTGTCCTGAGGAAATTTGTGTGTTGATAACTACTTGTAAGTTCCTCAAGTGGGGCAACTAATGACTCCTTGGGGCTGTTTCAGGTCAGGAAAATGGCTCAGGGAGGAGGCTTCCACCCCCTTCTTGCACAGCACGGTCCCAATTAAAATTGAGCCCTTGATCACTTGGGAATTGACTTTTTAGCATGAAACTCCCAATGTCTGACCAAATTCCAGGGAGGACATAAAGAAAACGTAACCAACACGAGATGCATGGACTCAGTAAAGGAAGGCAGGGCCCTCAGTTTGCAAGACCTGACCAAGGCTGTTAACGATAGGCCATTTTGGAGGTCATTGATTCATAGGGTCACCATAAGTCAAAAGTGACTTCATGGCACTTACACACATAGAGTTTAGGAAAGTCAGAGCAGGGCTGGAGCTATATAAACTTTGCCTCTGATATGGCTCTTCAGTCCTAGTGTTCATGATGGGAGGCTGTAGCTCTGTCCTGCCTGCTTCTTGGACTGGTTCCTGCTGTGAACTCAACCTCTTGGCTACCCAGGACCAGGGCTATTTTTGGGAAGGAATGGAGTTCCGGCTGGCTCCTGAGTTGGCCACGCCCAGCAGGAACTCATTAGCATAATAGGCCACACTCAACAGCAAAAACTCATTAGGATTGGCTACATTAGGGATGTGTGGCCTAACATGCAAAGGAGTTCCTGCTACAAAGAAAGCCCTGGGTTTGCCCTGGGTTTTGACAACAAACAAGGTAAACAGAAGCAAAAGGTGGGTGTAGCTGGATGACCACACTTTTGGTAACACAGGAGTGTGGCCTCATATGCTAATGACCTGTGCTGTCAGGGGAGTGGCCTAATACGCTAATGAGTTTCTGCTGTTGGGTGTGGCCAATTATGCTAATAAGTTCCTGCTGGGCTTACTGCCCCTGCTGTTATCAGACTTAACCCACTGCTTGTCTGTATGCCTCCTGCCTTGCTGGCCTTACTGCCTGCTGAGTTGGTCTTCGCCTCCTCTATGCCTATGGCAGTGCCCTCTGGAACTGGTGCTGCTGTGTTTGACTTCACTTCTGACAATGACCACACTCTTTAACTTGAAGCTTTCATGGCTGGTGTCGCAACAATCTTTAATTAAAATTGTCAGGCCTACAAGCCCCAAAATTTAATTAACAATTGTTATGATCATACCGCTTGCCTCTGGCCCTGCTTTTTAGCTTCCTGCCCAGGGAGCCTGATTTAGTAGGAGCCAATACACGGCTTAGCAACTGCATTGCAATAGCAATGTAAAGCAAGTGACAGAGAACCCATAAGCACACAGCCTCTCAAAGAAAGTATTCATACAAGCAGGGAAATCACAGACCTTCTCCTGCTTAACAGCATTCAAAAACCCTTCTCAGATAGTGCAGTGATTGGCAGAAGGGTAGTGTGCAAACATCTATCTGTGTAGTCTATCTGAGAGCCAATTTGGTGTAGTGGTTAGGAGAGCAGACTCTAATCTGGGAGTTTGATTGCCTACTCCTCCACATGCAGCTGCTGGTGTGACCTTGAGTCAGTCACAAGTTCTCTCAGAGCTGCTCTCTCAAGAGCAGTCCTCGAAAGAGTTCTCTCAGCCCCAACTACCTCATACGGTATCTGTTGTGGGGAGGGGAAGGGAAAGGAGATTGTAAACTGCTCTGAGACTATGAGTGAAGGACGGGGTATAAATCCAATCTCTTCTTCTTCTAGTCCTCTTTGTTGTAACATTAATAAATGCTGCTGGTTGGTCCATGCGCTTCTCAAAAAACCCTGACCTGACACAATAACCTCTTTCCTTTTCCTTCTACCCTTGTCAAGCTGAAACAGAATAAAGAGGATTAATGAACTTCCCTATATTTCCTATTTATATATTAACTTCATATTAATATATGAAGTTCATATATTAAAGAGTATGGCACAGATTCCTGAGCCTGTGAGCACTTTTGGAATTTTGAAAATAGTGAGTGCGCATTCTCAAAATGGCTGCCATGGCCTCTGGAGCCAATCACAAAATTTGGGGGCGGTTCCAAGACAAGCATTATCCTCCTGTGATGGAGACAGCTGTTTACAAATGGGCCCTCCCTGAAGACAAAAAGTTAATACCTCCTGGGCAATGTTCCCTCTAAGCTGTGGAGTCTTGTGAGCAAAAATTCTACTTTGTGAGCTGCTGGCATTAAAGCTGGGAGCAAGAGATTTGGCTACTTCATAAATTAGTTTGCTCTGGAGCCATCCTTCCTGAGCTAAGACAAAAATGTGTGAGCCGGAGGCTAAAAAACTGTGAGCTAGCTCACATTAACTCAGCTTAGAGGGGACACTGCTCCTGGGCTGTCCTGAAATATCTCCTACTCCAGGGAAGTGGAAGAAACCCAGTATTGACTGTTTGCTTTAGGAAAGCAATACATTGGGAATAAAAAATGTTGGTGCCAGAAAGCAAACTGGTGGGCACCTGGCAGCCGCAGCCATCATGTTGTTGATTACTGGAATAGTGTGTAATCAGTACTGCTTTTGATTAGTCAATCCATCAACACTTTGCAAAACAGAGAGGCGTCAGAAAGAATGGGAATGACACACCCTAATCCCCTCATCAGATATCAATGACTCTTTCTCAAGGATCTTTCCACACCTTGCAATACACAAGAACTGGCAAGGCAATTTCTTAATTTAAAAAAATGTAGATGAAATATATTCCAGATTGAATTCACTATGACCCTTTGCTCCATTTGCTATGTAGCATGTCTCGATTGCACTCATGACTTGGGGGCTGTGACGTTTGATACCTTCTGATTCACATTAACCAGGCTCATGCATGCATGCCATGCGTGCCACTTAAAGGGGGGGGGGGATTAGCTAGTTCCCAGATATAACTGTTTAATCATCCTCAAACCTACAGGATTTCCCACAGCATTGGGTCATAATAAAAACCATAGTAAAATGGTTGCAATTTCTGAATGAGGAAGACAGCTTTCTAAAACCATAATCTGCATCTGAAATGAACATCTTTCCTGACTATATTTTAACACACACACACCCCTTTTGCTGTCAAGTCGAAGTCAATTTATGGTGACTTAAGGTGGTTTGCCATTGCCTGCCTCTGCATCACAACCCTGGACTTCCTTGGAGGTCTCCCATCCAAATACTAGCCAGGGCCGACCCTGCTTAGCCTCAGAGATCTGATGAGATTGGGCTAGCCTGGGCTATCGAGGTCAGGGCATATTTTTATCTAGCAACAGGGAAAAAGCACACTACGTTTTCCATTATTCAGAAGGTACTGGAACATTAATGTTCTTTTATTCTAGCCAGCGGGAGAGAGAACTTTAGATGATAATCACTCTCTACTACATGTGCATGCCCATTGCAGACATATTGGCTATTATCTATGGATGGCATCTTAGTCCTTACATTATATTAAGGGAGCAGTTCAGATACCCACATCAGAACAGCCAAGTAGCTCAGGTGTGGACTCTCTTCTGGACCAGCCAGAGAAAGCATCTGGCTAGCTCTACCCCACTGATTTTCATTAATGCACAGAGACAACACTACACTGACAAAGTCCCTGTGCCCTGTACTCTGAACTGGGTGGGGGCTCTTTTGGTAGCAGGAACTCCTTTGCATATTAGGCCACACCCCCTAATGTAGCCAATCCTCCAAGAGCTTACAGAGCTCTTCTTACAGGAGCTACTGTAAGCTCTTGGAGGATTGGCTACATTAGGGGTGTGTCGCTTAATATGCAAATGAGTACCTGCTACAAAAAGAGCCCTGCTTGATAGCAGGTTCTGCCCTGCCTCCCACACATTCAGCAGTGTGCACAACTGAGTAGGGCTGGATGGGCCTATGTGCATGGGCAAACAGCTACCCAAGAGAGCAAATAGGGGCAAGGTTATAGGACTGGGGAAGAAAAACCTGGAGCAGCATCTAGACTCTTGGGGTCATCTGCTAGACAATGGGATGGATCCATCCAGCTTTTCAGCTAGTGGGAAAGGAATGAGTGATCACCTTTGCCTACCCCAAAATGCAATGCAGGAGATAATGGGCACATGCATGGGCATGTGAAATAGGCGCTGTGGTAAGGAGGGGAACTACGTAGGACTGAGTGAAAAAGCTGGCTGGATCCAACCCAATGACTTCAGTAGTGATAGGTATGGTGGGGTACATGCATTCAGGGAGCAGCTGTGGCTCTGTAATTGAACACATGGTTTATGTGCATAGAATCCCAAGTTCGATCTCTGGAATCTCTAGTAGTAGACGTTGGAAAAGACCTTCCTCTCCCTGAGACCTCAGATAGCTACTGTGATTTGCAGTAGATAACACAAAGTTGGATGGACCAGTGGAACAGGAGGATATGGCCACTTAATAAGTTCATCTAAGTACCCATATTTTAAATTTTTACATAAGGGTATCTTGCTTAGGGAGCTGCGGTGGCTCAAGTGGTTAAGACGCTGAACTGCAGGCTGTGGAAGGTCAGTAGTTCAGCAGTTCGAGACCTGGGTGCCGCAAGACGGAGTGAGCTCCCGTCTCTAGTTCCAGCTCCTGCCAACCTAGCAGTTTGAAAGCAAGAAATTGCAAGTAGATAAATAGGTACCACTTTGGTGGGAAGGTAACAGCGTTCCATGCGCCTTGGTGTTTAGTCATGCCGGCCACATGACCACAGAAACGTCTTCGGACAGCGCTGGCTCTTCGGCTTTGAAACGGAGATGAGCACCGCAACCCTAGAGTCAGATTCGACTGGCTTTCAAGCAAGGGAACCTTTATCTTTACCTTTATCTTGCTTAGAGTCAATGCTACAAGGCACATTGCAGAATGAAAATTGTAAATGGCATAGTTATAAATGATACCTATTTTCTTTGATTTTGGATGTCAAAATCAGTACAAGGTACAACATTGGGGGGGGGGAAGAACTTTGCTTATGCAGAGAAATGCCACTGGAGGAGATGAAACTGATGCCAATGCATGTATAAAATACCAAAGCTGGCCTTTGTACTCCTGTTTGTAGTTAAAGGGGCTGTAAATGACCATCTCTTTCTTTATTACAAATTCTATTTCTTTTCCACCTTATATCTATTAAGTCCTGATGACCGGTATCCAAGTACACAATTAGGAAAACTTAAGTGTCCATAAGAGGAGACAGCAATTTCTGCCAGTTCCCTGCTCCCACTGCATCCCACTGAACTTCCCTCTTCCCCCCCCCCTCCCCGGGATAGTGGGCCCTCAGGAACACCACAGAGGGAGTCTGCAGTGGAATCTCTACAGTAGAATCACTACTTCTCTTCAGGAAACTTACATGGCCTCAGGTTTTTGAAATGTGGTTGGATACAGACCACTGTTTGTATCTTTTGCATCTCTTAATAGGCTTGGCAGGTCCCCACGAGACACCACTGGGAAATGGGGGGGGGGGGTTTGGGTTGTCAGCTCCAGGCTAGTAAATTCCTGGAGATCTGGGGGTGGAGCCTGGGGAGGACAGGGACCTTGGTGGAGTAAAATAGTCCACCCTCCAGCACATCCATTTCCCCCAGGGGAACTGGTCTCTGTAGTCTGGAGATGAGTTGTACTTCTGGGGGATCTCCAGGTCCCACCCGGAGGCTGGCATCCTTAACTCTTAATAATATTGATCCAAAATGGTGCAGAGACAAACTAGATGAGTTCAAAAAGCCCTGACCTGGATACTCCAGGCAAGCCCAATCTTGTCAGATCACAGAAGCTAAGCAGGGCCGACCCCAGCAAGTAATTAGAATGGCGACCGCCAAGGAATACACAGAAGCAGATAGGGTTGCCAGCCTCCAGGTGGGACCTGGAGACCTCCTGCTTTTACAACTGAGCTGCAGCTGATGGAGATCAGAACTCCTGGAGAAAATGGCAGTTTTGAAGGGTGGACTCTATGGCATTGTACCATGCTGAGGACCCTCCCCTCCCCAACCCCCCGCCCTCTCCTGGATCCACCCCCAAAGTTTCCAGGTATTTTCGAACCCAGACCTGGCAACCCTAGAAGCAGGCAATCAAGCCACATCAAGCCACATCTCTGAAACGTCCAAACCCCACTAGGGGTCACCAGAAGTCACCATGACTTCCAGACATGCGAGTGTGCATGTGTGTGCGCGCGCACACACCACCCCACACACAAAGAAAGGCTGAAAAGCATGGAGGGAACCATCTGCTGTTATAACCGTTTCATTTTTGCCTTTCTCTTTGGTGAGCTTTAATTTGGGGGGGGGGAATAGAAGAAACCAGAAGCTTTTTAAAAAACACACACATATCTGCACTTCCATCATTTAAATAAACAAAACAGAAGGCTGAATTTGCAAGGGGAAATGTTAGCTTTTCTCCTAACAGGCAGGCATCAGGTTCTGCATGTCCAAAGCTTGCCACAGAATTGTCAACCCATCAGGAGAAGAACGAAGGAGCTGTGGTTTTTATCTGCAGCCGTTTACAACTGGAATGAGCACTAATTTATACAGATTATGCAGCCTGCTCTCAGCATGGGGTGAACTGATGCAGTGTAGATGGTGCATCAATTGCATGCTAAGTGCTCTGAAAAGGGACAACCTCTTTGGAAGGATGGATGCTATTTTGCTGTTATGTTGCTTTAATAATCAATGTAATGTCCAAGAGTCAAGTGATCTTTCTCTACCTAGCACAACCTTAAGGGCAAAATAGGTTAATGGTGTTGTGTGTTTTTTTAGTCTGAAATGCATCACTTGTAAATATCATTAATACCCTGTAAAAAGCAGAACAGAGTCACATGTAAATCAAAGATACAAGCTATTCAGTTGCCTTGATCTCACTAAGAGCCAGTTTTGTGTAGTGATTAGGTGCATGGACTCTGGGAGAACCAGGTTTGATTCCCCACTCCTCCATTTGTACCTGCCGGATGACCTTGGGCAAGCCATAGTTCTGGCACCTACCTCACAGGGTAAGCCACTCTGAGACTCCTTAGGGTAGTGAAGGGAGGGGTATAAATCCGATCTCTTCTCTTCTTCTTCTTCTTCTTCTAAGAGGCTCATCCAGGAAGACTTCTCTGCACATGCGCATTACTAAATGAGCAGCTGCAGCCTTTGAAATGTAGTGGTTAGTGTGTTGGGGAGAGCTAGATTTAAACTCCAATTGCTGTGAAGTTTACTGGATGATCTTGAACCAATCGCTCACTTCCAGACTAATCCACCTCACAGGGTTGTTGTGAGGATAACATGGGAGAGGGAAAACCATGTGTGCTGGCCTGTGCTCCTTGGAGAAGCGGGGTGGACAGAAATATCTTAAATCAAGAGATCGGTGTGCACAAAATGGTATTGCACATTTTATAGAACAGTGTTCATACAATCTCTGTCAGAAAATAGGCAATTTTACCAACTGATTGTTTGTAAGGAGGAAGATGGATTGAATTCTATACTAACACTTGGTTTGTACAGGGGCTGATGTTCTCTGTGTGCACAGCTCAGGACACTGCAGGTATATATAGCTGAATCATGGCCGGTTGTTTTATACTTATGAGACACGCAAATCTTTATTTAAGCACCACTTGTAAAAAGGGTCAAGGTTTTTAAGACTGACAGACATCAGCATTATTCAAGGAGGCTGCATGCATTGCCTTGGTGGGGGCAAATAAAAGTGCAAATGAATTTCACTGCTTGGTTTTGGGCTGCTCATGTAAAAACGAAAAAGGAACTTGAATGGAGGGGGGGACGCTCTGCATCTAGAGCCTGAACGTCTGCCCCTGTGTGTTCCTTTACCGATTTTGCACCATTACACAAACACAGGAAGAGCAAGTTGCATGCACTTTCCCCCCTCTTCTGTCCAGCTCATGCACAAAGCCCCTCTATGGCAGAAACTAACTTCATTTTTAAATGGATGAGGACTGCTGGGGTGGGGCGGGGAGCTAATTAAAAGCACACACATTGCTTTTCCAAGTGTCAGCAGGTGGCACTGTTGCATGTGGTCTCTCACATTCCTCACCTTCGCTATGGAGCAAAAACGTCTGAGTCCAATGGCACCTTTCTTTAAGACCAACAAAGTTTTATTCAAGGTATAAGCTTTCATGTGTACATATGTGCACGTATCTGAAGAAGTGTGTGTGCACACAAAAGGCTATACCTAGAATAAAAAATTGCTGGTCTTAAAGCTGACACTGGACTCAGACTTTATTATGGAGCGAAAAATAAAGGAGGAAGGAGGCAATGTTATGCCAGCTGTAATCCACGGTTAAGTAAGGTATTAAACAAGACAGAGGAAGAGTGGCAAGAGAGTTTGCCTTCTTCCATTACTAGAGTCCCCAAGAGACCTGAAGAAAAACTGTTCTGTCCCTTTAATAAGGGCTTAATGTGTGGAAACAGGCAGGTGAAGTTTTCCATGGCATGGAAGTAAATAACATCGATTGATAAATAACATCCCATTAAACCTCTATTAAAGGGACTGGACATTTCTTTCTTCAGGCAGTTGGCAACCTTTTCCATTTCATTATGAATGAAGAACTTTCCCTCACAAATTGGCCTGTGGTGCTGAAATGGAAAAAAAATGCCAGTGTGTCTCAGGGCTTGTTGTCTATTTGAACACAAGTACAATGTACCCACGCAAGTGGTTTGATGATTGCCAGCCCTGTATAATACCCCCAGCTCAATCTGCTCAAGCCTGGAAACAAAAGCTTTAGCTACCAGTTCCTACAGCACATAACCTTTTCTCTGGTAATCTACTTTGCTAGACCCACCAGAACATAGCCCGCAGTTTTAAAACTAGTAAGATGCCAATAATCTCTTTTACTTCCAGTAGAAATGTGGGTGAGACTCATCCATTCTCAGCAGAGGAGTCTTCCAGCTCTGAGTTAGAGTATCAAGAAGGGACTATGGGGAAGCCAAATCCACTTGTCTGCTCAGCTGGGGTTGCCAGCTCCAGGTTAGGAAATAGATTTTGGGGGTGAAGCCTGAGGAGGGTGGGGTTTGGAGAGGCGAGTATGATGCCACAGAGTCCACCTTCCAAAGCAGCCATTTTCTCCAGGTGAACTGATCTCTGTTGCCTGGAGATCAGTTGCAAACCCAGGAGATCTCCAGCCATCACAAACACATTCCTTAATATATGATGGGATGATGCCAGACAGCCAAACATGCCTCATAAGGCATGATTCTACAGTCTTGGGGCCACCTATATCAAGGCCCTGTTGTTATAGCCAGCATCACCCACTGACACACTTGACAGAAGTGTCTGATGCTTCCCGGACACTAATGTCAACAACTGAAGCCTTTCTCTGTGTGCTATTACTGACTACTGAGTGACGTTTGGTGGGCCTTTTCAGTAGTGGCACCAGGCCTGAGAACAGGGCTGGAGACAAAATGTCTTGTCCCTTTAAGAGATGCTTAATGTGTTGGAAGTGAAGGACTTTGCCCTGTCTCTTAGCCTCAGACTTCAGAGGGGGACTATAGAGAGTCAGAGAGATAGGTAAGGCCAGGACCCTGATCATCCTTCCTTTCTACTGCTCTGATACTATCTTTTTGATGTGTAGATTGTTACTCTTGGGGAATCCGCCTTCCTCCTTGTCTGACAATTTCTCTCCACACTATGCTGCTCTTCTCCAACTTGGCACCATGAGGGCATGACATAAGAACATAAGAACATAAGAGACGCCAATGTTGGATCAGGCCAAAGGCCCATCCCGTCCAACACTCTGTGTCACACAGTGGCCAGAAATACCAGTGCCATCAGGAGGTCCACCAGTGGGGCCAGGACATTAGAAGCCCTCCCACTGTTGACCCCCCCAAGCACCAAGAAGACAGAGCATCACTTGCCCCAGAGCCCCTATCTATACCTTGTGGCTAATAGCCACTGATGGACCTCTGCTCCATATGCTTATCTAATTCCCTTTTGAAGCCGTCCATGCTTGTAGCCGCCACCACTTCCTGTGGCAGTGAATTCCATGTGTTAATCACTCTTTGGGTGAAGAAGTACTTCCTTTTATCCGTTCTAACCCGACTGCTCAGCAATTTCATTGAGTGCCCACGAGTTATTGTATTGTGAGAAAGGGAGAAAAGTACCTCTTTCTCTACCTGCTCTTTCCCATGCATAATCTTATAAACCTCGATCATGTCACCCCTCAGTCGTCTTTTCTCCAAGCTAAAGAGCCCTAAGCGCTTTAACCTTTCCTCATAGGGAAAGTGTTCCAACCCTTTTATCATTCAAGTTGCCCTTTTCTGCACTTTTTCCAAAGCTATAATATCCTTTTTAAGGTGTGGTGACCAGAACTGCACACAGTATTCCAAATGAGGTCTCACCATTGATTTATATAGGGGCATTATGATATTGGCTGATCTGTTTTCAATACCCTTCCTAATAATCCCCAGCATAGCATTGGCCTTCTTTATTGCAGTCACACACTGTCTCGACATTTTCAGTGAGTTATCCACTACAACTCCAAGATCTCTCTCTTGCTCAGTCTCTGCCAGTTCAGACCCCATCAATGTGTATTTATATTTAGGATTTTTGGCTCCAATGTGCATCACCTTGCACTTGGCCACATTGAACCCCATTTGCCATGTTGACGCCCACTCGCCCATCCTTGACAGATCCCCTTGGAGTGCCTCACAATCCTCACTGGTTTTCACCACCCTGAACAACTTTGTATCATCCGCAAATTTAGCCACTTCACTGCTTACTCCCATCTCCAAATCATTAATGAACAAGTTAAAAAGCAGTGGACCAAGTACTGATCCCTGCGGTACCCCACTGCTTACCACCCTCCACTGAGAAAATTGCCCACCTACACTCACTCTCTGTTTTCTATGAACTAGCCAGTTTTTGATCCATAAAAGGACTTGTCCTTCTATCCCATGATTTTTGAGCTTACTTAGGAGCCTTTGATGAGGAACTTTATCAAAAGCTTTCTGGAAGTCAAGGTAAACAATATCTATTGGATCCCCCTTGTCCACATGTTTGTTCACCCCCTCAAAGAACACTAACAGGTTAGTGAGACAAGATCTTCCCTTACAGAACCCATGCTGAGTCTGCCTCAATAGGTTTTGTTCATCTATGTGCCTACTAATTCTTTCCTTAATAATGGTTTCCACCAATTTACCCGGTATCGACGTCAGACTGACTGGCCTGTAATTTCCCGGATCAGCACACACAAACCAGATAGACTCTGCTGCGTTATGTGCCTTGAGCACTCTGCTAACCCAAACAATCCTTCATAATGGGATGTTATTTACCAAGTGATGTTATTTACCTCCATACCACAAAAAGCTTCGGCTGCCCTTTCCCACACATTTAGCCTTTATTAAAGGGGCAAGACATTTTTTTCTCTCTTGGCCAGTTGGCAACCTTAGGAGGCACCGAAGCAGTGCAATATCTTAACGAGGGATGCCTATATGACCTCATTATTGTATTCATTTTGGAAACAGGAAAATACTAGTCGGTTAGTGGCAATCAGGTTGCACTGAATTTATTTGTAGTTGCACAAGTCTAATATAAATGTAGCAGAAGGGCCATGGTTCAGAGCATCTGTTTGGCAGGCCAAAGACCACACGTTCAATCCCCAGCATGTCCAGTTAAAGCATCAGGTAGGAGGTGATGCGAATAACCTCTGCCTGAGATCCGGGAGAGCTGCCGGTCTGAGTAGACAATACTGACCTCGATGTACTGATGGTCTGATTCAATATAAGGCAGCTTCACGTGTATGTTCTTTTTGTAGGTTTCTGTGTAACTGTTTTCCTGTTTTATGGAAGTCTGAACTTTACATTTTATGTACTAATGTAGCCCACTCGATTGCTTGCTAAGTAAAAAAAGATGGAATATAAATATTTCAAATAATAAATATGTTTCCCTTGATTCTTGTTGTCTATAGGATTCAAGTTAAGTTGAGTATCAGCTGTGTTTGATATAACTTTATTTCCTCCTCTGCTATTGGAGATTTCATTCTGAAAGATCTGAACCAGCTGGAATAGGGTGTTATCAGCCAGAACAATCTTTGTCATTTCATTTATACTTGGAAAACCAGCCAGTTCAACAACATCCCCATATTTATAGTTGTTTCCTACACATTTTCATTTAATCGTTTCTAAAAACAAATAAATGGGGCATCACTCCTATGCATATTTTGCATGGGCACAGTCCCTTTTGAACATAGTGTGACTTACTGCCAAGTAAATAAATATAAGATTGCCTGCAGCTTTAAAAGAATAACCTCTTTTTCTTACATTTTAGATCACCTTTGACTCTCTGTAGCTTCCTCCAGAGTCTGCTTTTCACTTGTACAGTCTGAAGACAAGGGCTTAGATCTTACTGTTGGCACAGTGGATACAGCAGTGCGGAAGAGCAGGAATTGCCCTGCAGAAGAGTGTGCTGCTAAGAAAACGGCATAGTATCTGAACTGAGTTTTCTGGCCGTGCTAAGAGATTTATCAGCTGCCAGGAGAGGTTTCAATTAAACTTCTTTGGAGCTTGGACAAACATTGTTTCTGTAGTCAGGCTTGCCAACATACCTGAAGGGGGAAAAAAATGTCCTGTTCCTTTGACAGAGGCTCTATGGGATATTATTTACCAGGTGATGTTACTTAGACAGTTTGGTGTAGTGGTTAGGAGTGCGGACTCTAATCTGGGAGAACCCAGTTTGATTCCCCACTTCTCCACATGCAGCTGCTCGTGTGACCTTGGATCAGTCATAAGTTTTTTCAGAGCTGTCCTCTCAAGAGCAGTCCTCGAGAGAGCTCTCTCAGCCCCACCTACCTCACAGGGTGTCTGTTGTGGCGAGGGGAAGGGAAAGGAGTTTTTAAGCCGCCCTGAGACTCCTTCAGGTAGTGAAGGGACGGGGTATAAATCCAATCTCCTCCTCCTCTTCTCCTCCTCTTCTTCTTCTGAGCTGATATAACCACTGCCTGTGTGGGTTCTACAGGGCTGATTCCAAAACTGAACCTGCAGGACAATTAAAGTTAAACAAAGTTCCTTTAACTCCAAACTTTCCCAGCATACAGAACAATTTTAAAAAGTTTATACAGTTAAGCATGTTATATCTAATAGTGAAAGGAGGGGATGATGTGTGGATACTTAAATCCACAGATCGGGCCCATTTAGACAGACAAAATATTTTTCTACAGACTTGGGGGGGGTACCAATTATGGGATGGAGGTAAGAATAGCAAGGGTTAGGGTTGCCAGCCTCCAGGTGGTAGCTGGAGGTTTTCTGGGATTACAACTGATCTCCAGGTGAATGGGATCAGCTCACCTGGAGAAAATGGTAGCTTTGGAAGGTGGACTCTGTGGCATTACGCCCCACTGAAGTCCCTTCAATCCCCAAACCCCACCGTCCTCAGGCTCCACCCCCAAAATCTCCAGGTATTTCCAAACCCAGAGCAACAGTAGTGAGGTTGGGAGGTAGAGCAGTGAGGATGGAGTGGAGTGAAGGAGAGGGGAGGAAGGAGAGGCAAGGGGAGGTGGCACTGAGAATGGGGGATGGTAGGTTAGGTAGAGCAGTGGTGGTGGGATGTGATAGGGGGCAGGGGAGGAAGAAAAGACAAGGGGAGGCAGTGCAAGGATGGGGGTGTAAGGGTAGCAAGGGTGGGATCAGGGCCGGCTCACTCACTAGGCAAACTAGGCGATCGCCTAGAGCAGGATGGCCCTTAGGGACTCCAAACTGCACCCGGCCCCGTACTCTGGGAGTTTCTTGATTATTTGTGGTTTTTATTCTTCCTAAAATGCATTTATTTTTGAAAATTGGTGGGCGCACGGGGGGGGCATAAGGGATCCTCGCCTAGGGTGCAAAATAAGCTGGAGTCGGCCCTGGGTGGGATTTAGAGTAGTGAGGATGAGGGTGGAGTGGGGGAGAGGGGAGGAAGGAAAGGCAGGGGGGATGTATAGGCATATAGATCTTGTATAGGTATAACAGCGAAGTGAAACTGGCAACAGATAGTCTCTATTAATTATGTCAGGAGTCCCCAACCTTTTTTGAGCCTGTGAACACCTTTGGAATTCTGACAAAGGGTGGCGGGCCCAACAACAAAATGGCTGCTGCAGGAGGCGGAGCCAACCACAAAGTGTCAGAGAGTGAGGTTACACACAACTCTCATAGCAATGCGTCAGCATTTAAGGCAGAAGCTATGTTTAACAGGATGCCTTTTGACCTGCACAGCCAATCAGGAGCCCTGCTGGGCACACGCCCCAACTGTCCCTGTCCCCTTTATAAATACATGTAACGGGTGCCAGGGAAGGTGTTGGTGGGCACCCCAGCACCCTGTTGGGGACTCTTGAATTACATCAAGGACCTGGTTCTTGGTTGCAACAACGTTGTGGGGAGAAAAGTCCTACTTCCTCAGTCCCCCAAAGAGCTGGGGTGCTCTTGCAAAAGGAAATGTGGACATCACAGAAACCAGACTTCAGTCGTTAGCTTGAAAAATGCAGAACTACAATAGCGTTGTGATCGTAATAATAATAATACCAGTCACACTAATTTCAATCTCTTCTTTTAGCAATTAACTTTTCAATTACCTTGTACAAGGTGATAAGAGCTCAGAAAATCTTATCTCGCTTTCCAGCACAAACTCTCCCTCTGCTGCTAACCTCCATTCATTGGCTCCATCTAGGATTGCCAACAGGGCTGCAGAAGAATGCTCTGTCCCTTTTGTTGTTGTTCAGTCGCACAGTCGAGTCCGATTCTTCACGATCCCATGGACCAGCTCCCGCCAGGCCTTCCGGTCTTCCGCCGTCCTCTGAATTTTGCTCAATTTCATGTTCGTTGCATCTATGACACTGTCTAACCATCTCATCCTTTGCCGTCCCCGTCTTCTTTGACCTTCAGTCTTTCCCAGCATCAGGGTCTTCTCCAGTGAGTGCTCCCTTCTCAGTTGGTGGCCAAAGTATTTGAGCTTCAGTTTCATTATCTGGCCTTCCAGGGAACAGTCAGGGTCCCTTTAAAAGAGGCTTAATGTGTGAAGCCGGAGGGGCCGTGGCTCAGTGGTAGAGCATCTGCTTGGCATGCATGAAGACCCAGGTTCAATCCACAGCATCTCCAGCTAAAGGTTCTGGCAGGAGGGGATGTGAAAGACCTCTGCATAAGACTCTGGAGAGCCGCTGCCAGTCTCGGTGGACAGCAGGGCTGTAGCTAGATGGGGGGCGGGGGGGCGGTGGCCCCTCCTAAATCTGCAACATGCCAGATGGAGGCATTGCGTGAGCAGTGTGGCACCGGAGAGGCCGGGCCACATGGGGGATCCACCAACGCCCCTGCTCAGTCTGGCCAGGCACAGAGTGGCTGGGGGGTTAGGTAAGCGAGCCCTTCTGCCGGCAGGCTGAGGTGCTGCATTCTGCGTGATGTCAGAGAGTGGCCACGGTGGGCAGTGCACAAGGGGAGAGGACGGGCAAGGACCCGGCTGGGTGCCAGGCAGCACAGAGAGGGGGGTCTGAGGAACTCTGGCAACTCAAAGGGGCCGGTCGAGGCCCGCTTGCCAAGGAGGGGAGCTCTGCTACAGCCCAAAGCTGCAGCGACATCCCTGTGCTCCAACCCTGCAGAAAGAGGGGGGAACCACAGTGGGGGAAGCTTGGGTGGTGCTGGAGGTCTGTGTCAGGCCGGGGAGGACCCAGGGGGGGCTAAGAAAGTGCTGGGTCCATGGCTCTTCTGTTTTTATTTTATTTTATTATTTTTGTGACATCATGCCCCCCAGTGGCCCACACACACTGAAAATCATCTAGCTACGGGGCTGTTGGACAGTACTAATTTTGATGGACCATTGGTCTGGTTCAGTTTAAGGCAGCTTCATGTGGAAATGGGCAGCTGAAGCTTTTCATGGAAATATCATCACCTGGTCAATGACGTCTCTTTAAGCCTTTATTAAAGGGGCGGGACTTTTTTCTGCACGCCTGTTGACATCTCTAATGCTGCCCCTACTGAGCTAAACCAGTTCCAGGAGGTAACACTGACACCTCCCTCCTGTGTTTTAAGTTTGATTTTAAAAGTTCCTGATTTGTTCATTCTCCACTTCATTTGTGACACCAAAATACCTGCACAAATATGTGAGCATCGTTACAAAAGGGAAAGGATGAGGGAGCGCCCAAGCACTGAAACGATCCTTGGTTATGCCACAACACAGTTTTATTGCAGCTTGTGCGAACGGAACTAATCCTAAGAACAATGTCCTGAGAGCAAGCCCAATTGAAGGTACCCAAGTGGAATCCCCCCCTCATGGATGACTGCCTCGTCGTGGCGAGGGGGCTTGCGTGGTTCGATGAGGCTGTGGGCTATGCCGTGGAGGGCCACCCAAGACAGACAGGCCACAGCAGAGAACTCAGAACAAGCGTGATCCCCTGGAGAAGGAAATGGCAACCCACTCCAGTATTTTTGCCAAGAAAACCCCATGGACAGTAAAAAAGGCTAAAAGATATGACGCCGGAAGATGAGCCCCTCAGGTCAGAAGGTGTCCAATATGCTACTGAGGAAGAGCAGAGGGCAAGTACAAGTAACCCCAGAAAGAGTGAAGCGGCTGGGCCAAAGCCGAAAGGACGCTCAGTTGTGGATGTGTCTGATGGTGAAAGGAAAGTCCGATGCTGCAAAGAACAATACTGCATAGGAACCTGGAATGTAAGATCTATGAATCAAGGTAAGCTTGACGTGGTCAAAAATGAGATGGCAAGGGGATGGCAAAGGATGAGATGGTTAGACAGTGTCATAGAGCAAATTTCAGAGGATGGCGGAAGACAGGAAGGCCTGGCGTGATCTGGTCGATGGGGTCATGAAGAGTCGGACTCGACTGTGCGACTGAACAACAACAGCAAAGTGGAATTCATTGTAAGATTCTTAGGATAGCAATTCTAAGAAGGGCTTCTCAGAAATAAGTCTCATTTTATCCAATAGGTCTCACTCCAAAGAGAGTATCCCAGGCCCGTAGCCAGGATTTTTTAATTCAGGGGGCCTTTAAATAAGTCAGGGGGCACCCCACACACCCCCTGCGTGCACACCCCAAGGGAGCTCCTGGGCTGGATGGGAAGTCGGGGGGGCTTGGCGGTAAGTCAGGGGGCTTAGCCCCGAGATGCCCTGCTGTAGCTATGGGCCTGGAGTATCCTTAGGATGGCAGCCATGTTTCTCTTCTAGAACAAAGTTTGAGCCAAAGTGTGCATGCACATGAAAGTTTATACCCAGAATTAAACTTTGTTGGTCTTAAAGGTGCCATTGGACTCAAACTATGTTGCAGTGCTTCAGACCAATACGGCTACCCCCACCTGAATGTTTCTCTTCTGCTAGGGCCTTCTGAAAAAGTTCCTGCGTGGGCATCTGTCCCCAGTGCTCTGCAGCAATTTAAAACATACCCTTAAGGCCAACTTGTAGACTAAGCCTGTTTGTTTAATGGGTTTAGTAGACACCATAATGGATTTTGGTTTTGTTCCCCACCCCAACTTTTAGATTTACATTTTATAGACTCTTGGTAATGAAAACAGATAGCACAGCCTTGCTCTTACGTTAGAAACATCCATTAAGACATACCAAGGATTCTGGAAGGGAGAACATTTTTTAAAATAGCTCTGTACAGTGGACACAGTCGATCCCAATAAAGGGCTCTGAAAAATATCCCTTGTGTGCTTATTTATGTCCGGCATCTCAAAGAAGCCATTATCCCTCGGAGGACTGCTTAGATTCAATAACTTGGCACCTTTAGGAAGATTCAGACGAGAGATAAAATAAAACAATAGAACTGAGGCCTAGTTCTAATGTATGTATGTGTGTATTTAAAACAAAAAAAAAAAAAAAACCTGTAATCTCCCACCTTCCTGAAATAGTTTGAAGCAGTTTACAGAACTCAAGGATAAAAATCTGCAAGGCAGAATACATTAAAGCAAACTGATCAGCCCAAACACGCATTTCAGAAAAACACACAAAGAGCGGCCACCCTTAACTCTTATTGATTTGTTATTTTTCTGTTCCACCCTTTGTCCAACAAGCTCGGGCAGCATATGCAGCTGTCCCCTTTTCCATTTTATCCTGACAACAACTCTGTGGAGGAGGTTAGACTCAGAGAGAGTCACCTTGTAGGTTTCATGGCTGGACAGGGATTCCAGCACTCTAATGAAGCAACCCTCAACCTGGCCTTAGGGTTGCCAGTTCTGGAGTGGGAAATATCTGGAGATCTGGGGGGTTGAGCCTTGGGAGGATGGGGTTTGGGGAGGGGAGAAACCTGAGCAGAGTATAATGCCATGGAGTCCACCTGCCAAAGCAGCTGTTTTCTCCAGGGGAACTGATCTTCATCCTCTGGAGATCAATTGTAATAGCAGGCGATCTCCGAGTGCCACTAGGAGACATCCATGGCACCTGTTGATGTGTTTCCCAGCACCTGCTTGCCTCTTGAATCTTGGGGGTAAAGTCCACAGGATCGTCAATGGAAAGAAACAAAAACAGAGTGCTTCCCTAACAGCTGATAAACTAGCAAAACATCGATCCCATGCAAGCACATCACAATTTGGCAATAGACACCAGTCTTCTTCTGCCTCTGGGTTTGAAAACTTCTCCCTGCAGCTGTACAGGAAGCAGACCCTCCCCTTTCTTTGGAAAGCATCTCTTTCCCAAAACAAACGGCCAGTCTTGGTTTTCTCTGCTTCCTCAGTTCAGGAAGTGCTGTAGAGGAGCCCAAGAGGCATCACCTTTGAGTCTACAGGGCATGCCCATTTGGAAACAGCCGCCTCCAACACAGGAGGGTGCTTGACCTTGAACTTTCTGACATTTTGTGACCGGCCCCACCCCACAGCAGCCATTTAGTGGTGAGGCCCATTACTCTTCCACAAAATTCCAAAAGTGCCCCTCAGCCTCAACAAGATTGGGAATCTCCCCTCTAACCACTAGATAACATGAGTTCTTTCTCAGTTCACTTAATTAGTGGGAAGAAAAACACACTGTAACAGATGGCAAAAGTCTGGCAGATTTCTATCAATTCTCAAACACCCTCCAAAAAAGAGCTGACTAGCGAGTCTGACCAAAAATTAAAAACCTGTTTGGGAGGGAGCAATGTGGACTTTTTTCCAGGAATGTATTCCAAAGCAAGCCACGTTTGGTGCACAGATGAAACCACAAACAAAAAAACCCAGACTGATCTAAGTTGGCAGCCAGGCGTATAGAAGGAAAGTGTGTGCGGGCTGTACCACTTCAGCCTGCACTGGTAACCTGTACCTGGGTTGTGTACCACTTCAGACTACAGGTGTGGGGGGGTCATGTGACTGACTGCTCATCTGTAGCAAAAAGGTTAGGCTGGAACTGTTGGAATCACAGAAATTAGTAGGCAAAACTTTTCCCAGTACGGAAGTGAGTGTGCCAACGTGTTCGGTGCTGCTAATGGGCCACCAGAAAAGATTTCCTCTGCACCTCCTACACTAGCAGACCTGACCCAATCTGATCATATGAACATGAATCACGTTACTGACGTGGTTCCATGGGTCTCTCCACAGAGTGACCAGAGTCCCTGAAATCTCATCTTGCTCCCCCCCCCCCCCAAGTCCTAAATATACAACTGCAGAGGGCAAGTCAAAGACTGGCAACCCAAAGGTTACCTTCTGTGTGTCTTGTTGTGGATGGGCAAATAGACAAAGAGTTATAGGAACTCTTATTGTTGTGTATAGCTAGCAGTCCTAAATGGGGATGTGCCCCTCCATCAATAGATAGATTCCAGTCCAGTAGTACCTTAGAGACCAACGAGATTTTTTTTGGGGGGGGTGAGTTTTCGAGAGTCAAAGCTCCCTTAATCACATACCATCAACATCAACAGATGTGTCCAATGAGCCTCAGAGGAGTTTCACAATACCAGTGCAGACTTCCTTCCACATCTGCATCAATGCTGAACATATTTCAGGGCATTTATCTTTCATCTACAGTAGATGACCACACCTATTCTTCTGGATTCTTTCCAAGAGAACATAAGAGAAGCCGATGTTGGATCAGGCCAGTGGCCCATCCAGTTCAACACTCTGTCATACAGTGGCCAAAAATAACCAGGTGCCATCAGGAGGTCCATCAGTGGGGCCAGGACACTGTTGGCCCCCCCAAGCACCAAGAATACAGAGAATCACTTGCCTCAGACCAAGAGTTCCTATCTATATCTTGTGGCTAATAGTCCCTGATGGACCTCTGCTCCATATGTAACTGCTCCATAAGTAAATTGTGTGTATTTCTGGTGCCTATGTAGTTACTTATTCTGCTCAGAGTTCATTAAGATCATTGAGAGAAAACTGCCAGAGAATGTTGCCACCTGTTAAAAATTGATTTTTCTCCCCCTAACATTTGCAAAGTGTGTATGGGGAGGAGGGAATGACAGTCTAATTTTAGCACCCTCGCTGCGAAAAGCAGTGACTGAGTCAACCTTTCAAAACCATCTATTGATGTTAGATGCCTCGATTTGCCTCAATCAAAGCAGCAATCAATTGCTAATCACTTTTATCAAGCCATGAGCCACAAGGTAACAGACACTGTGGCAGTCAAACATGCAGCCACAAAGAGACAAATAAAGGACAACAAAGGGCCTTTGAAGGGCTGGCAGTGAATTAGCTGCCAATGATGTCAATGGCAGAAAAGTGAGTGACAAGGAAAGCAAAACTAATCTGTGAGATGTTTGGATAATGGTGGTTCATTGTGAGTGACATTTCATTTGTGGAAAGTTAAACAGGTACAATGCATTCTGCTTAATGGAACTCCTGTTAATGGGACACTCTGGTTTAAGCCTTCTTTCGACTAATGCAACTCTATAGACTTGAAGATTAGCAGCAATCTATACTTCCACTAGGGTAATCCGCATGTCTCCCTGAGACTGTGCTAGTGCCAGCTGTGTGTTTACCTGGCCAAAGCCCACAGAGGGTTTTGAGGGTGTATGGCATAGAAACAGACACAAGAAGCCAAGGAATAATTTTTCTAAGCCTTCCAACCATGTTGTCCATCGAGGTTACTGTGTGAAGGCAAAAAATCAAAAGCTGAAGTCCCCACCGCCACCAGACAGTCAGACTGCCAGGAGAAACTTTATCTTCTGGATTTCTGCTGATTACACTGTGGTGTACTGGACTAGGATCTGAGAGACACAGGTTCAAATCCCCACTCTGCTGTAGAAGCTTTCTGGTACCCTTGGGCCAGTCACATGCTTTCAATCCAACCTACCTTTGTTGTTGTGAGGATAAAATGGAGAGGAGAACAATGTAAGCTGCTTTGGGTCACCATTGGGGAGAAAGGTGGGGTATAAGTGGAGTGGATAGACAGACAGACAGAAGCCATTCTAGAGAAAAATTGGCAGCCCTAGTCACTGTTTTGATTAATGCCAGTGGCTGTGATCTAAGGCTGTGATCGAGTTGTTTGGCAGACAGCAGCCTACTAGAATAATGCTTGGCCTTTGTCCATCTTGGCTAACTATAGCTAGCCAAGGCAGATTGCCTTGTTGGGGCAAGGGTGTAGTTAATGCTGCCTTAAAGGAGAAGGTGGTTCTGGCCATATTCAAGGAGTCAGTCATGGGGCTCTCCTAAACACTCTAAACCCTAAGTAAACAATTACAAGTAGGGGAGCTGCAAGGAATTGTGGGGGAGCCATCTCATTGTCTTCTGTATCCCTTCCCTCACTATTTCCTTTTTACTTCCTCTCCCCTTTCTCTGCTTCGTTATCTCTTTTACATCTGCCAGCCAACCTGTCTTTTTATCTGATCCCCATCTTTAGCTATTTTTATTATTGATTTACTTCATTTATACACCACCTTTGTCCTCAGTGGGACCCACAGCTTACATCATTCTCCTTTCCTCCATTTTATTCTCAAAACAAGCCTTTGAGGCTGTGGCAGAACATGCCTGCTCTGGCCTGCACGCCCTATTCCGCCCTGCCGTCCTAGGGGTTCCCAATTCCCTGGAGGGCTTTTATTCCACTCTCAGGTAGCCCTCCTCCACCACCTGATTGTTGTTTGGATTTCCCACTAGGAGGATCAGGACTCCCAGCTTTCCATCCCAGTTCTGAAGCCTTGCCTCTATGTCTCCCACTGCCCAGTGCCTGGTCACCATGGGGACAGTTTACTTCATTGCACATCCCTGGAGGAATGGCCACATGCCAACTGCCTGCCTGCCTTCCTGGCACCCCTTTTAAAATAGCATGTCCACAACAGTGGAGGCCTATGTGGTACAGAGAACCATAACCAGCATCCAAAGTAGTATTTATTAGAAAGAAAATGTTTATGAGCATACTTTTATCACAGAACCAGATTGAACAAGGAAGCAAAAAAAAGGGGTAAAAACACAAATCCTCTATCCCTCTCACTATATATGCCCTATCAGATTTTAAAATAGGACAGGCTCCTTAAGCTTAGGAAGTTACAAATCCCTACAAAGTTACCATTGTCTTTCAGCTGTCTATAGCTCTCTGAGAAAGCATATGGTCAAAAATGGCTGCCTTCCCAGAAGAGAGGTCTTGTCTTCAGCACCCAAGAAAAAGACTCCGCCTTCCTCTTGCTAGGAGCTTTTATCATCTCTTGTACTCCACCCCCTTGACCCTTGTCAGCCCAGGCCAAGGAAGCTTTTCCTGTCATCTCTGAAAAGTTCCTTCCTCAAGCCTCTCTAGAATTTGACACCCCCAACTCTCTGTTTCTTGCCTGAAGAAGAGGGGGGAGAAGGAGGAAACTTGACCCTCCCTTTGTTTAGACCCATTAGCATTTGTATGAAGGTGGGCTGAGGTACGAGCGAACTGACTTCCTCCTCTGCCTAGAGAAAGACAAACTCTTCAAATGCAAAGTGGTGGTTTTGCTCCTTGCCAGCCTCCCAGAAGAAAATGCATTTCTTCACAGAGGCAGGGGTCATTTCATAGAAAAAGAGCTAGGGGGACTCATTAGCATAACTCATTAGCATATGCCACACCCCCTGACATCACCGGAAGTGTGTCCTCCCCACAGCTGGCGGTGACCTCCAGCGGGCACCAGCAGGGAGCTCCAGGCCCCACCCTCCCACACCTCACCCGGGGGGATGGCGTCCCCCCGCATCCCCCCCCAAATGACCCCTGCACAGAGGTAATTTAGGCTGGGAGTGTGACTGGCCCAATGTCACTGCATGAACTTCCATGGCAGAGTACGGATTCAAACCTGGGTCTCCCAGAGCCTAGTCTGAAACTCTAACTACCACACTACACTGGCTTTCATGCGGTAGCTGCTGTTGAATAGTAACAAGCAGCCAGGCCTACCAGTGCTTGCTGCCAGGTCTGGCCCTGATGAGTCCTCCCTCAAAGGCCAAAACAGGCCTAGAAAATGGCCTGCCCCCTGCTGGTTACTGATAGAAACCAAAGGTTTCTGGCAATTTCACAGCAACCCCCACAATGGCCACTGCAAAGGGCATTTATTTCTAAAGGGTACAGGTGTATCTATTATTTGTGGGAGGTTTAACCCCTCATGTTTGTTTGTTTTAATTTTAGATTTCTTTAATTTTAGATTTAGATATCTGGGGTTCTGTAGAAATATTTGTCTTATCTGTTCATGGCCCAAGCCTTAGATTTTAGTATCCACAGATGGGGCCATGTTGAAAATTAGATATATTGATTAGCCAGAAGCAAATATCTCCTTTCAGAGTGAGGTGCCCAAGCAAGTGGTGGTTGTGCAACTCGTGGTTTTCTTGGAGGAAACAGATTATTTGACTCCATTTCTATCTGGTATCTGACCCAGTTTTCGAGCTGAAACTGCCTTGGCCCACCCTCAGAGATGACCTTCACTAGGAAAGTGACCAAGGGAGTACATTGCCACAATTCTTCTAGACCTCTTCTTGACTTTTCAGTATAATAAAAAAATGGCTGCAGTCACACAAGCAGTTCATGCTGATATAGTTGCATTGTCTTTGCGGATTTAAAGAGCACAATCAGACAACAACATCTGCCTTCCATGCCCCAGTTGTCAGCACCCCACTGTGCCTCACTTTGGAAGTGGAGTTATCAGGCACTGGGGAAAGTCCGGTATTAATGGATGCCAGTGCTTCCACTCCACGTTTCCAGCTGTCTGAACTCCCCTCTTGTGAAGTCAAGCCATTTGGGAAGTCTGAACCTCCCCTTCCATTTCTGCCTCTTTTTTATTTTATTGATTAGGTAGTGATGAGCCCGTTCGCAGGGAGAGTGGGATAGAAATCCAATAAAATAAATAAATAATGTTTGCATAAGCATATAATTACCCCAAGCGTTGTCAATCCCCGTGGCCAAGTAGTCATTCTGGATTGGGAGTCCCCGGGGGAGTTGTTTTCAAGTGACAAATCCCCCCCCCCAAAAAAAACCCCTCTCTCCTGTTTCTGCATCAGAGTCTGAGAGCATCCCATGATTGACACAAGGGTAAATGCACTGAAGTCAACAGAACTACTCATGTAAATCTGTACTTTACACACACACCCTGAATGTATTCCATGGAAGAGAGGGAAAGAGGTGAAGGGAAGGAGGCTGAAAGGGGCCAGAGGACTTGGCAGAGGGATTGTGGAGCTGTCAAAAAGGAGCCAGAGTTTCAGATACATGCTTATGCACATGAGTGACAGAAAAAAAAAAAAAAGGATGCCGCAACAATCTGAATGATGGACCATGGGGCAAACACACAGTGAAGCTGGTTCAGGGTGGGATGTCTCATCAAAACTTCCTGCAACTATTTAAACCACCACAAATAGAGGTGCAGCCAGATCATGCCAAGCCTCTGGGTGTGACTGTAGCCCATGACAACCTTCTGGACTTTTGAACTGATGGGCTGATATAGCTATCAGGAAACTGTGCTCTGGTGGTTCCATTCCTATCTGCAACAAAGGAAAGGAGGGAGAACCACTAGATGTGGAAGTAATCTAAAGAGAGGCACACCCTCCAAAAAAAAGAGAGATTGAAATCAAGTATTTTTTTTAAAAAGCCCATATTTCACTCCAAAGGGATCTTCTCCACTCCAAAAGGACAGCCAGTGGTTAAGAGTGATGGACTATAATCTGGAGAACCAGGTTTGATTCCCCACTCCTCCACATGCAGCCAGCTGGGTGACCTTGGGTCAGTCACAATTCTCTCAGAGCTCTCTCAGCCCCACCTATCTCACAGGGTGTCTACTGTGGGGAAAGGAAGGGAAGAAGACTGTTTAGCCACCCTGAGACTCTTCTTCTTCTTCTTCATCGTCATCATCATCTTTCTGTAATACTAACTCACTTTTAGCAAACATCTCTCCTTCAAAAGATTTCTCATTTTATGGGATTCTACAGGGTTCTATATGTCCCCCGTGCTGTTTAGTACCTACTTAAAACCATCCAGATAGTTGAGGAAAAGTTACTAAGGCCCCTGCCACACGGGGGGAAATTGCTGCGGGCAAAGTGCGACTTTTGAAAGCCGCACCAAAAGAGACACGCGGCGGCGGGATCACACAGATCCCCTGAGCCGCCGCGCAGTTGCTCCCCGGCACGATCAGATGCCGGGGGGGAAAGCCACGGATGGGAGCATGAGGCAGCCGGCTGCGCATGTGTGTGCATGCGCAGTTTGGCTGGGAGCCTCGATTGCTCCTGCAGACGGGCACGCCGGCGATCCGACGGCCGTGCTTGATGCGGCGTGTCAGGTTGGTTCTACCTTTTACTAGGTTTATCTTTAGTGCGCATTTTAGGCCTAAAGGGACAGATCGGGGAAGGGTGCGCGTTGATTCCCAGATGTTGCGGTGAGATCGCACCCATTTGCTGCGCCCCTCAAATGGCTGTGGCCCCGCCCCCAGCATGCCCGGTAACATCACGTCACATCCGAGTGACGTGCACGCCGGGGTGGGGTTTCCCCCGGGGCCCGATTCCGCGGCGGCGGAAATCAGGCCTCCAAAGCGGGGGGGGAAATCCACCCCCCGGGGGGAATTGGCAGCCCTACTTTAGGTCGAATAGAGAGGTGTGCTTTGGATTTCCATGCTTTAAAGGCACAATTTAGGTCAGGACTGTGGTCCATGAATAGAGGGGGCTTAGACTAGAGGTGCCAGCCTTCAGGTGGGACCAGGGGATCTCCCGGAATTACAGCTCATCTCCAGACTACAGACATCCATTCCCCTACAGCAAATGGATGTTTTGGAGGGTGGACTCTATTTATTTATTTATTTATTTATTATTCACATTTTTATCCCGCCCTCCCCCCCTCTATGGCATTGTCTCTGTCCTCCCCAGGCTCCACCCCAAATCTTCAGGAATTTACTGACCTGGAGCTGACAACCCTACCCCCCATCTCCCGGGGGCCTGTCTAGCCTATTAAGAGATGCAACAGATACAAACAGTGGCCTGCATCCAACCACATTTCAAAAACTTGAGGCCATGTAAGTTTTCTGGAGAGAAGGAGTGATTCTATCAATCCCCCCTCCCACTGCAGAATCCCCCTCCATGCTGTTCCTGAGGGCCCACTATCCCTGGGGGGAGACAGGGAAGTCCAGTGGGATGCAGTGGGAGCAGGGGACGGGCAGAAATTGCTGTCTCTTCTTAAGGGCACTTAAGTTTTCCTAACTGTGTACTTGGATACCGGTCATCAGGACTTGACAGATATAAGAACGGTGCCATTAAAGAAATAGAATTTGTAATAAAGAAAGAGATGGTCATTCAGGTCAAGACCGTGCAGGAGTTCCCCAGGATCTGGCAAACAAACAAAACCATCACCTGCCAGTGGCCTGGGGAGACCTGGCAGCCTTAGCTTAGATCTTCCTATAACACCATTTTCCGTACCAGAAGCACCCCCCCCCCCGGGGGAACATTTTGCCCCCTTTGGGAAAGTACCTTATCAGCAGGGCCGGCCCCAGCTTATTTTGCACCCTAGGCGAGGATCCCTTCTGGCGCCCCCCCCTCGTGCGCCCACCATTTTTCAAAAATAAATGCATTTTAGAAAGAATGAAAAACACAAATAATCAAGAAACTCCCAGAGTATGGGGCCGGGTGCAGTTCGGTGCCCCTAAGGGCCAGCCCGCTCTAGGCGATCGCCTAGTTCGCCTAGTGAGTGAGCCGGCCCTGCTTATCAGTACATGGGCAGGCCCAAGAGGGCAAACAGTGCCCTCTGAGAATTCAGATTCTCTGCCAAGGCGTTTCTCGGTGTGCCCCACTTTCCGAAGTGAGGTGGATGGCTACCAGCGAGAAGACCTTTTGTGCAGTGGCTCCTTCTCTGCAGCACACTCTCCCTGCAGCTATCTGGCCAACTTTCTTACTTGCAAAGGCAAGTAAACAGTTTTTAGAAAATGATCTTCAGTTACCTAGGCACTTGGTGGATGTTGTTTTACCGACTGCCTGTTACTATTTGTGTCCCCCCCCCCTTCTTTCCCCCTTCTCCTTCCTCCCCAGGGTCTTATGTCTTCATCTGTTTTATTGGTTTTAGCTGTTGGGTAGTTTTTACAAGCTGCTAAATATTTTATTTCTGGGATTTTATGATGTTTTATATTTATGATGGTTTATCTGGTTAACTGCCCTGGGAGCCTATGGCAGAGGGGGTAGCATATACAATCCTTAAGTTCATATCAGTCAATCAGTCAATAAAATGGTAGTCTGTAATCTTTAGGTTTCCCCTGCCTCCAACTTTAGGTACTAGGATTCTAATTCTGCAAGATTTCCAGCATGCCAACTTCCTCTGGCAAACAACTAGGCTACTTGCTCATACCTGGAGAGAAGAATAAGAAATATCTAGCTTGCTCACTGGGTGCCCAGGGGCCACTCACTCTCTGTCAACCTAACGTACCTCAAAGGGTTGCTATAAGAATAAAATAGAAGAGAGGAGAACGCTGTCGTAAACCACTTTGGGTCCCTATTGGGAGAGAACTGCAGGGTATGAATACCTTTAAAATTTGGTGGAATGAACTCAGAAATCACTGTTTCCATTCCAAAAAAAAGAATGTCTTTGTCCTGCTTCCCGAGTTCCAGCCTGGTTACAAGATAGATGCAATCCAGCAGCACCTTTTGGTAGCCCACCTCATTCATCACTTGCCCCTGTATCTCTGGCATGCAGCTTTCATAGACGGTGGGTTCTTTGCAATGACTTCCACCATGGTATGCCGCCTCTATGGTGTGATCCCAGACTGGTGCACATTAAGAATTCCATGAGCTGGCCTTGCTTGCATAACCTGTCTGTCTGCTAAAGACTCACTCCCTTGAACTCCTGCATGTAAAATCTACACACATATACAAGCCAATCCAGAGCCACATTCTCTATCATGTTTTTATGCTACCCTTCCAAGAAGCTCAGGACAACATGTGACCTATGGCTGCCAACAGCCTGGTTGGGGGGGGGGGAAATGCCAGTTTAACAGAGGCTTAATGTGTGTGAATAGACACCCTTCTATGGCCTGGAGGTAAATAACCTCACCTGGTCAATAACATCCCATTGAGCCTCTATTAAAGAGGCAGGACTTCCCCCCCCCTCCAGGCAGTTAGCAACCCTAGACTGGCAGGGCTTTCAGCCTGGATCTGCGTGGCCCCAGTCTAGACTCTAACTACTATGCAAGCTCCCAGTGTGTTGCTTTTTAGAAAATACAAGAGGGGGACCCGCGGTATTCGCGGGG
>NW_015171511.1:1523013-1543772 GCF_001447785.1 Gekko japonicus | reverse complement strand
GCCTGCCCGCCCAGCCGCCTCCAAGGCGGCGGCAAGGTTGGCTACAGAGCGTTCGTGCGCATGCGCACGAACGCTCTTTCAGTTTCAGGGGGATTTTAACATCCCTCCCCGAATTTTTTAAAAGTTTTTGCATTTTTGTGCACACGTGGGGACTGGCCCACGTGTGCACAAACCTCCCCCGGCCCCCCAGCTGCCCCCGGAGCGCTGATTTAGCGATCCACACTCCGGGGGCAAGTTGGCTATTAGATATATAGATAGGCACACATTCATTATTTCACTATGAGTAACAGAGGTTTCTCATCTGAGCATTTTCTCTTAATCAAGCATGTACATCAGACTTGCCCGAAGTCCATAGCTTGCCCTCTTGTCTTTCCCACTCGGAAAAAAAAAATACCCTGATTGTTTTTACTCCATTGCTTTATTAACTGGTGGTTTGCACATCAAGGTAAATGTATGTCTGGAAAGCAGGGCTCCATCTGGTTGCAATGTCTCCGATATGCTTCAGGGATTTCGTCTGATGATATTGTTTCTGAAGGTGAAGATGAAAGTAGAGGAGAACGTGAGGACTTCAGGGATCCTGAATTACTCCCTTGATCCTGCTCAGTTGTGATTTTAAGAACACACTAACTCTTATGCTGAAGGAGAGCCTCCTGGAAATTTTAGATGATCTACGTTTCTCTTGTGGTGTCAGGGGATTTCTGAAACAGAACTCTAGATGACTGTATGTTTCTTGAAAGACAGCTGTCTCCGGCCATGACTTCTACATGGAAATTACTCTGTGCTTTGGCTTCCCAACTGGAGCAAAAAATTTTTTAGCATCTACACAATATCATATGGTAATCATCCTGCCTCCAGGTTTTCCCCATCCTCAATACACTCTTTTCCAAACTTTACTCTGATCTTTTTGGAAGGAACATAGTCAAAGTACATGAGCATGCATGCAGTCTAGAAGGAATGGTGCACATTGTCCTGTCCTGCAAAGGTGCCACCCACATAGTGTGATTTTTCGCACTGACCACCCTCAGGGATGCCACCCTCCAGGTGGGACCTGGGGACTCCCTGGAATTACAACTCATCTCCAGACTACAGAGATGTGAAAATGGATGCTTTGGAGGGTGGACTCTATGACATCGTACCCCACTGAGGTCCCTCTCCTCCCCAGGCTCCACCCCCAAATCTCCAGGAGTTCCCCAGCCTGCAGCTGGCAACCCTACCCCCGCCACACACTCTCTGCCACTGGGAGCTGGGGGGACCTGGCAACTAGGCCACCATTTTCCCAGTTTTTATTTTCCTGCTGTGACATCAGAGGGCTTTTGAAGTCATGAACTGCTGTAGCACTATAACTACCTGCTGCCACTTACCTGTTTCAAATTTTAATGGAACCGTTATAGCACTGAAGCTCAGGTGTGGAGAATGCAACAAAAAAGGGAAAGGAGGTCACCAAGGGCAGCTATTACAACCACCATGCCCCAGAGCCGATGCAGAGTCAGTGTGGACTATGTGGATGGCAAAAAGCCAGAAAAAATGTTGGAAGAAAGTGCTCAGAAAACTCCCATGTGTGGAAGCTCTCTTGCCAATCTGCATGCCTCTGCATTTGCAGCAGTGATAAAATTGACACAGAAAACCTCACCATATGGAAGCAGCTTCTGTTGAACTTTGTAGGGGTGTTTTCCCCCCCTGCTGGTTATTTTTAATTCTGTTGTTCTTAGAAGTGAACTTACTCGAATCCCAATTACCTGAGAGAAATGTGGGCTTATTGAACGTACAACATGAAGAAATCAAACTATTATCCCTTAACAAATATGAACTCAGAATTGTTCAGAGTCCTTCTGGTGTTGTCTTCTCAGAAAATGCATTTCAGAAGCCCCAGTTCCACAATGATGAACAACACTAAGTTGTGCATTTTAGGAATCAGTGTGGTACAGGGAATGGACAGATGACAAACCTGGATTCAAATCCCTACTTGGGTTTGAAGCTCACTGGGAAATCTTGAGCCAGTCACATTCTCTTTCACCCTAACCTACCTCATAGGTTTGTTGTGAGAATAAAACTGGAAGAGAGCAAGCCTGGGATAGCAATTAGAGTATTGGACAAGATTTGGGAGACCCAGGATGGAATCCTCGGTCTGCCATAGAAGCTTCTTGGATAACCTGGGTCCAGTCACACACTCTCAGCCTAACCTACATCTCTCAGGGTTGTTATGAGGCAAAAATGTAGGACAGGAAAACACTGTAAGCTTCTTAGGGTCCACATTGGTGAGAAAGGTGTGGTCTAAATAAGTTAAAAAATAAGGGAGCTGCCCGTAGCTCCTTGGATGACAGGCAACAATGTGATGGAGTCTTAAACAATTCTGGCAAAATGATTCTGGGAACAACAGTTAAAATGGGTGTACTTATAATCATTCAACATGCATATAGGAAAACATCATTAAAGTGATGAATGCATAAATATTATTGTATTAATATTACTACAGTACATATTTTGAGTCTATTTTCTCAGTAGTACTTACAACAGACCTTTAGAGTTGCCAAAAGACCTGGAGAAAAATGTTCTGCCCCTTTTATAAAGGCCCATGGGATATTATTTACCAGGTGATGGTATGTACCTCCATGCTGTGTTCAGCTGCCTATTCCCATACTTTAAGCTTCTTGTTAAAGAGACAGAACATTCCCCCCCCCAGCCTGTTCCAAATCCTAATTTGAACCTGGACCTTCACATTCACTACATCACCTTGTGCCTCACAGTGAGTCATTTTTGCCCAGCAAAACTGTGCAGGGGGTGGGATTTGGGGTGAGGTGGAAGTAGTTTTCTACCCACCATGCCCCCTTCCAAATCAAGGGACCACATGGCTATGGTTTCCATTGAATAAACACTGGGAAGATCAAGTCATGACTCTTTCAACCTCTTGTCTGCTTTGGCTCAAAGAAGATGTTAGCTGTCTGTTCGTGCGCCTGACAGACAGTTCTTCTTTGTATAATCTGAGGGAAAACTCATGAGAGATACATGTTCAGGCCAGGCCATAGATGTGCACACATCCTGCATATGTAAGCCAGCACATGTCCTGTGGGGGGGGGGAACTTCTGATATGGTGTAGGACAGTGATCTTTACCCATGGATTGGTATCTTCACCTCCGGGGTTGAGAGCATCTATGTAGCTGCCGACATTTTTGCTGTCTTTGGAAAGGACCTTCTGCTGCTGCATGTAGGGAGAGTGAGGCATCATACCTCTAAAGTTGCAAGGTCCCCTCTGGCTACCAGCAGGGGGTGGGAGGATAGGGTTGCCAGATCCAGGTGGGGAAACTCTTGGAGATTTGGGGGTGGAGCCTGGACAGGACAAGGACCTGAGTGGGGTCCAATGCCACAAGGTCCACCCTCCAAAGCATCCATTTTATCAATGGAAACTGATGTCTATAGTCTGAAGATACACTATCATTCTGGGGGATCCCCAGGTCTCACCTGGAGGCTGGCATCCCTATGCCAACCCTCAGTTGGGAAATTTGTGGAGATTTGGGAGTGGAGTGCGGGTAGGATGGAATCTGGGGGAGGAAATGGACCTCAGCGGGGCATAGTGCCATAGGGTTCACCCTGTAAAGCAGCCGTTTTCTCCAGGAGATCTGATCTCTGTAGTCTGGAGATCAGTTGTAATTCATTTCTATCCTAGACACCAGCGAGCCAACAGTTTGGTGAGTCTGGCTTCCCCTCTTCCTGATATGCCACTCTAGTCTAGTATCATGTGACTTCCCAGCAGTAGGTCCCAGGTCTGAAAAGGCTGCAGACTGCTGCAGTAAGGCCTCCCTTCTTCTCTGCTCCAATTAACCAGGTTATGAATGGACAGAGTGACCTGCTTAGGTCATGATATTGACAGATGGGACAAATCAACACAAACACTTGGCTAGAAGACATTTAAAACCTGTCCTAATCTAAACAGTTGTGAAAACCACTGGCAATCACCCATTGCTTTTCATCATGGCAATGAAAGCTGATACAGGAGGACTTAGTCCTGGAAGGACAGAGATGTGTTTAGCTCTAGGGAGGGACGGAGCAGCCCTCGTATCAAACCATTCTTTCAATCTTAGCTAAAGAAATAAATTGTGGAAGTGTCCAAGGCCCACATCTGACATGATTTGACAGCACAGGGGGAAACATGGGGGCACAGATTGTGACCCATATGTTGTGTGTAACTAATTTGTACTGAGTTGTCACTCCAGGCATAGAAGGCCAAAGCTGCTCAGCTGGTGTAGATCAGCGTAATGCCACTGGAATTAAAGGGACTTGACTGTACCCATTTTCTCCAGTGGAAAATTTGGCCCCAAGTCAAAGGCAGACTTTCCCACTAAGTCTCCAGTTACTGCAAAAAGCCAAAATAACAAAACTGAAATTAGGGATTCGAGCACTAGTTCATCCCCCTAGCAGATTCCTTTCTAATGCTGACTGGATAGGAATCTTTCCAACAAGACCCAAATGAAAGCTGACCAGTGAATGGCTAAACTGGTGCAGTCTTGACAAAATAAACAGCTCATACTGTAATTCCCTCCCCATGCCACTGAAGCAGCATTAAAAGCCTTATCTGAGGAAGGAATTGCAGGCGCCAAATGAGAATCAGATGCAGCATTCTGTAGGCTGCAGGGCATATTCCTGTCCAGATGCACAGAGAATTATGTACATAAAACATAATATAATTTGGTTTTATATTGTAATTTTCATAGTCAGGCTTTTCCCTCAGGAGATTTACAAAGAAATGTATTAGTTCCTGCGGCATAATGGAGGAATGGAGAACTTACACACAATGCACATATGCGCATGTGCGCATGCACACACACAGCTTTTATACTCTGAAGCACATCAGCCACTTATTTGTTTCCCCTGCCTCTAAGAGCTAAGGGCAAATTTTGCCTTGGAAGACATGAGAGGAAAGGCATTCCTTAATTTTTCCTTCTTTCTGGCTTGCACTTTCCTGCAGTACTGCTGCAGTTCACAGTTGTACCCTGGGAGTTTTCCAAGCAGAAGGGGAAATTCGGTGTGTTTGTGTGCTGAATACCATCCTGAAATCGTGTTATTATTAAATTACGTGAACAAAATTAGATGGAATCCCAAATGGTTTGGGTAATACCTTTTACTGAACCTGTTGTATTGGTATATAACAGCTCAGACATCTGCCACCAACACATCTAAACTTCTCCCCCAACATCTTGCTTTCTATATTTAGGGATTTTTTTTTATATGGAGGAGCATTTGATCATAATCTTCCACTTGCAGTCTGAAATGGTACAAGGCCATATTTATCCACGTGGAAGCAGGAGGGAGTGTGCTGCCCGTCCCTCAGAACTACTTATGCTGTCTTTGCATTTCTTATGTGATTATAGTTCACAAAGGCACAGTGCCTACCCTACAGTAGGACCCACCCCCATGACATATGACAGGGAACTTGAATGTAGATATTTGTAGGAGTTTCTTCAGGAGTTTCCCAACCTGGAATTGGCAACTCTAACCCCCCCCCCACCTCCTGCCGGTGGTCAAGGAGGACCTGGCAACCATATGTTCAGGGCAGGGGAGATTTTGCCACTGTGATGCATGCCTTGGTAACATCTAGATTACTGCAATGAACTCTACATGGGGATGCCCTTCCGGAAGCTACAGTTGGTACAGAATGTTGTGTCCAGAATGTTGACTGGAGTGGGTCATATGGACCATATCACTCCAGTCTTGTTCCATATGCAATGGCTTCCAATTTGCTTCCAAGCCTAATTCAAGATGACTGGGGCCAGCATACAGTCATTTTCAGAGGCCTTAATTAGGGTTGCCATTTGTCCAGTGGGGCAGGGGGATTCCCCAATTTGGCAGGCTTTTGCTCGTTGCTGGCCAGCTGGCCGTTGGGAGGGAACTCCCCCCAAACATTACACACGATGTTCCTGCATCACCCAGAAGTGACGTTGGCACATCAGCGTTGGGGGTGATGCCCTGACTTTTGGGCAAAACTCTATGGTTTGGTGCCAGTTTTATCATAGAGTTTTGCCCAAATCCAGAGCATTGCCCCCAATGTCGCCAACGTGCTGACGTCACTTCTGGGTGATACAGGCACATTGCATGCAACATCACTGTTTCAGGGGGCATGTGGGGCAACATCACTTTCCACTCCTGGAATGTCCCCCCCCCCATCCCCCCGCCAGCAGGCGAAACAGACCTGGCAACCCTAGCCTTACTTCAAGTCCCCTGTGCCATCTTAGAGAGGGCCTTCTCAGTCATGGTACCTAAACTTGGAACTCCCTTCTGTCTCCCTTTATTGTTGTCTTCTGCCAGCTCATGAAGACTCTTTTGTTTTGTTTGGCATAACCTCTGTAACTGTTATCGACCCCTCTCCTCCAGTTTCTGTCCATGGGGTTTTCTTGGCAAAGACACTGGAGTGGGTTGCCATTTCCTTCTCCAGTGGATCACAACAAACATGAAATTAAGCAAACTCCGTAGCATGATGGAAGACAGGAGGGCCTGGCATGATGTGGTCCATGGGGTCGTGAAGAGTTGGACTCGACCGTGCAACTGAACAACAACAACCCGTCCAGTTTTGGTGTTATATGTGTCTACATGCTTTCACTGAATTATTTTATCTGGAATTTATTTTAACTGTGGTTTTAATGTTGAAACGTTTTGATGTTTGCCACCTCGGGTGATATGTGAGGCAGGAGAGAGTGCGCCATCTCTGAAGAAACAGCTGTCTGTGAAACATGATATGCTAGAGACTGGTGTGTGTATGTGAGGGGTGTAGTCTGGTTTGCACTGCTGTGGAGTGAAAGAGGGTACAGGCAAGGTAGCCAAGAAGTACTGGGCGGGAAAAATAATCATGGGTCATTTCTATATTATTCTTTCATATAGAAACAGAATACAGAACCTTAGAAATATGGTGTGTATGTGACAATTGGCTTGTTTTCAAATCATAATGTAAGTCATTGGAACAGAATGGGACTTTACAAAGTAATTAATTGATGACCGTTATATGAAGAAAGTATGTCTTATAGCTATAATTACATGTGTTAGGAAGTTCCTACATGCAGCAGCTTCCTAACATGTGTGACTGTGGCAGAACAGACATTCAAATTTATTGCACTTCTTGGTGTACATTGTTATAGCCATGCTGCTTCTATTATATAAAGTGGCTCTCTTCCAAGGCTTGAGATAGATGGAGGGAAAACGGGCCCACGGCTGTTCGAAGTATGTAGAAGAAAAGATACAAAAGATTCAAGCACAATTTCTCTGGGTCTATTAGACACATGCAAATATACCGTGATTACATCCTGTATATACAGTCCTATGAGCCATGTTACGTGTTAATGTTGCTGTTCAGCCTGTCTATAAATCTGAACCTTACCTACCATTCCAATGTATTTGAAAAAGTGTGCATGCAGACGAAAGCTCATACCTTGAATAAAACTTTGTTGGTCTTAAAGGTGCCACTGGACTCTAAATTTGTTCTGTCCTTAGTAGTTACAGCAGAGGATTCTGACTAGAGCCATAGCACTGAGGAAAAGGTAGTTTAACTTCCTCCCCCTTGGGAAGCTTTAGGTTCTGGTACGGAAAAATGGCAAGTACCCATAACATGCCTGACTTATTTTCCTATGAGGGTTTCAGGGCCAGTTCAAGGTATTTTGCTGCCCCACTCGGAAGAATGCCTCCTATGGAAGAAAGCCAAACCCACCCACCCCCCATTGCCACTAACAGCACAGGGAAGGAACAGTGAAAGTAGCTGGCAGTCAGCAGCAGGCTGAGTCCCAATGACATCCTAGCACCATTCTCCTTGTGCCACCCCAGCCCAAGCAATCACTTGGATGGAAAGCCAGCAGCCTGAGGAGGTCCGTTTTGATGCAGACATTAATCCTACCCCCTACCCCCAGTTTCCCAATCCTGATCCGGAATGTCTACTTCTGCAGCTGCCTTTAAGGGCCACACTTCTTTGTCTTCCATTCACAATTCCAGACTGAAGTTGCTGTCTGTGACTCCTGGCACAGAGGTTTTCCCTCCCATCATGAGGGTTGCCACCCTCCAGGTGGTAAAAAAACCAAACAAAGCCCAGAATCACAGTTTCTATTACAGAAAATACCAACAAATAAACACTGTGATATGCTGGCTAACACATTTAATAAAACATTTTACAATCAATATATTATAGAGAAATTATAATATTACAAAGAGAAGTCCATCCTCATAATGTTACATCCTTGTGATGTTAATACAAGCGTCTGGATGTAAGCTAGTTTCATCAAAGTCTTCCTCAGGAGTACTCCTATTGTCTTCAGAGCTGTCAACCTCACCCTGACCTGGATAGCCCAGGCAAGCTTGATCTCATCAGATCTTGGTAGCGAAGCAGGGTTGACCCTGGCAAGTATTTGGATGGGAGACCTCCAGTGAATACCAGGGATGCGAGGCCAGAGGCAGGCTATCAAGCCACTTCTCTGAATGTCTTCCGTGCCCCAGTAGGAGATGCCAGAGGTCGCCATGACTTACAGGCACACACACATGCACACACAACAAAATGCACAAATCCCCCCCCCCCGCCGCCGCTATTAGCCTCTTGTTACAATTCAGTGTTTATTTTGGGAGAAAGCCAGTCTTTAACCTCTTCTCTAAACAGATGCAAAAGCCTTCTGAATTTAGTTGGCTAAATGCTCTCTGCAAACCTCAGCAGTATTTTATTTTCTTCATCATTATCATCCTGGAATAAACCTTGGTTGTTGAAATGAAAAACAACAGGAAGCTGAGTGGAACTGAATAATTTTTAACATTATTAAACATTATTTAAGAACTTACCGCTTAAGGCCACAAGTGTTTTTATTAGGAGCAAGCCAGTCCTGAATCTCATCTCTAACCAGACGCAGGTGGTGGCTGGAGATCTCCCATGATCAGGGCTATTTTTGGGCAGGAACGCACAGGAACGGAGTTCCGGCTGGCTCCCGAGTTGACCACGCCCAGCAAGAACTCATTAGCATAACAGGTCACACCCAACAGCAGAAACTCATTAGGATTGGCTACATTAGGGGTCTGTGGCCTAACATGCAAAGAAGTTCCTGCTACAACAAAAGCCCTGGGTTTTGACAACAAACAAAGTAAACAGAATAAGAAGCAAAAGGTGGGTGTGGCTGGATGAGCACACTTCTGGTAACATGGGGGTGTGGCCTAATATGCTATTGAGCTGTACTGTCAGGGGTGTGATCTAATATCCTAATGAGTTTCTGCTGTTGGGTGTGGCCTATTATGCTAATGAGTTCCTGCTGGGTTTTTTTTTTTTTACAAAAGAAGCCCTGCCCATGATCACCAGGTGACAGAGATCAGTTCACCTGGAGAAAATGGCAGCTTTGGAAGGTGGACTCCGTGGTATTATGCCCCAGTGAAGTCCCTCCCCTCCTCAGTCTCCCTTCACCCTAAAATTTCCAGGTATTTCCCAGCCTGGAGCTGGCAACGCTACCCATAATACATCTTGAAACAACAGAGCTGTGGAAACAGTCCCTGATAATTCAAAGGCTTGCAGTGGTAAGATGCTTTATCTACCAAAGTTAACTCAACTTTCCTTAAAAAAAAAAAAAGCCTTAGAAGGTGAAACAAACCAGGGAGCCATTATCTCTGTATAACATATGGTATAAAGAAGCCCGGAGAAGACTCTGCTCCACTTCATCACAGCCAGATTCTCTATAAAGTAGCTGGAGTTATAAGCCATTATGAAAGAACTGCTACCGCCTAAGAAGGAGACTCATACAGACGCACAAGCAGTAGAACGGAGGGTGTTGAAATCACACCCAGGGGATATTTTAATGAATAAAAACACAGAAGATCTGCCTCATAAAAGGCATTCAATTTTGGTGTTAAAAAGATCCAGACTTTATAATTGGAAGTTTAATGTTATGTGAGCTCAACTTCAGAACGGGTAGGAAAGATGGTTATTGCTCCTTAAAAAAAAAAAAAAAGCCAAACAAAACAAGAAAAGAAACTCATTCGTGCTTTTGTTTATTGATTGACAATCTAGCACTTAAAACCCGCACTAGATGAGCAGAAATCAAAGTTCAAACCTATAGACCAATAGCAAGGAGGAAGGCTTTATGCATTTTACTGGTAAGCAGCCAGTGGCCGTAGATTACCAGGCCAACTTTTAACACAACTTTCACCAAGAGAAGATACTGCGGTTTGAAAACAGCAGTTTAGAAGGAGTAGGGATCTGTCTAAGTGATATAAATGATCAAGGACATCAGAAAGTGGGAAGTGACAACAGCCACAGGTAAATCTCAGCCAGCATCTCTTTCAGAAGACCTTAGGGCAGAATTAAACATGATGGCACCATCGTTTGTGTGTCTTCCCCACTCACTTATATAACTCAGACGTTGCATTGATGGTACAGGAGAGCAAGTGTGTGCAGTGTTTACAGTGTTGCTTAGAATGAATAGAACTACTGCAAATGTGCAATCAGTGACTGTAATAACAATACTCTTCAAGTGTATACAAAATTACAAAATACACAATAACAATAACATTTTTGTTTTTTACAGATGATAAATAAATGGACGAAATTCCCCGGAGTTGGTGTTCCGTTTCGTGACAACTTCTTCACACATCATAACTCAAAAAGAAGTGCCCTCACAGAGTCACAGACATTCCCAATGGATTCTTCTCAATTCCTAAATGTTTGTAGTGTTCATTCCTGATACATGTCAGACCATAGTATAAAGGAGGGCTAATCAGCCTTGTATACACTTGAAGAGTATTGTTATTACAATCACTGATTGCACATTTGCAGTAGTTCTATTGATTCTAAGCTTATTTATACTGCAACCCCCTATCTGCTTGTGTGGTTACAGTGTTGGCCTAGGACCTGGAAGACCCAGCTTCAAACCCCCACTTGTCATGAAATATGCTTGGTCACCTAGGACCACCCACACTCTCTTAGCCTGATGTACCTCACAGGGTTGTTGTAAGGATAAAATGGAGGAAGGGAGGAAACCATATATGCTGCTAGGGTTTACCAACACTGGACTGGTAAATTCCTGGAGATTTGGGGGTGTTGTGTATGAAGGGGGGAATTCGAGGAGGGATTCCACCTAGAATCCATGGTATACCACAGAGTTTGAACTCTGAAGCTGCCATTTTCTCCAGGGGGACTGAGCTCCTGTAGTCTGGAGATCCATTGCAATTCCATGGGAACTCCAGGCCCCACCTGGAGGTTGGCAACCTTATACACCACCTTTAAAGAAGGGTGGGGTAAAAATGTACTAAGTGAAATAAATGGAATTTTTTGATAAATAACAACACAATGAGATGGGCTAGGTTCAGGTCCATACTTTGTGTGGCATGAGCCCTTCATCTGAAATGGCCAGAAGATTCTTCTTTAAGACAAAACAAGAATACATAAAAATTCAATGGAGGATGTTCTTATGATTATTAGAATTCCAGGGAGAGGCCATGTTACACCGTTGCAGCAAAAATAAAATGGCACAAGAGACCAGTTTATGAAATGAGAGAAACCCAATAAAAGAAGTTAATTTTACAAATATAAACAGAATAATACATTTTTAATAATACATTTTTAAAACAAACACCAGATTACTCTCAGGAATAATGAATAGAGGGAGGGAGGGAGGGAGGGAGGGAGGGAGGGGCGGACTCTAATCTGGAGAACCGGGTTTGATTCTGCACCCCACCACATGAAGCCAGCTCTCTCAACCCAAAAATATAAGTCTAGCCACCTAGCGGTGCAAAGAATGAGAACTTAAGGCTGCCAGACAATCTTAGGGATCTCCTGGCTATACTACACACAATGCCGTATGATAATTTTATATCTCTCTCACACACTCACACACACAGTAGCCCCTTAAAGACTAACAAAAGTTGCAGCAAGGTATGAGCTTTTGTGAGTCACTGTTCACTTTTTCAGCAGTGACGCACGAAAGCTCATCCCCTGCCACAAATTTTGCTAATCTTTAAGGTGCTACTGGACTCTTGCTCTTTTCTACAAACTATTTGTGTCGGCACTAATGGCTTTGCCAGTGAAGAGAACCCACACTTGGATAATGTAATGTCATCTGGGGTAAGGGACTGAGGAAGGATTGTGCTTCCTGGCAGATTCCCTCAGGAGACAGACAGGAATGCTATGTCATTCCAGATGTATACGAGATAACACCACAATTATACCAAGTGCATGCAGAAACCCGCTGCTTCTTCTGTTCCTCCCCACTGAAACTGTGAGCTAATTCTTTTTATGACACCTTAATTAACATCTGGCTGGACTACCAGCTGCCTTTACTTCAGATCCAGCTGTCTTAACTTCTATCAGTTTGAACCCTATTCTGAGTTGTTAGCTACCTTGAATGTGAGTACAAAAGAATGGCTAAGGGAAAACAAGAAATTTAAATTAAAAGCCTGCGTAACTCTCAGACCCTTTAAGAAATCAGAGGCAAGGGAGACCATGGTCTGGTTTCTTCTACCACACAGCAAACAGATAAAGTTCTTTCCCTTCTAGGATTGCTGACAGGCCTGAAGAAAAATCTCCTGTCTCTTTAACAGACACATAATGTAGGATCAAAGTGGCACCCATGGGAGCCATTGCACCCACCAAGTGTGGGTGGGACCATTTGGGGCTTTCAGCCATCAGGGCTTCTGGCTGGCCACTGGAGATCTGACTAACTGTGCAGATTATTAAAAAGTTGCTTTGGCAGCAGCTGCCACCACAGCACAAAGATCTCCACTGCTTGGCTGAAAATTAGTTGTGTGTCTGCAAGAAAATAACAATACGATCACTTTAAAAGGATTCTGTTAACAGAGCTTCTGCCTGAATTAGGGTTTCCAGCCTCCAGGTGGAGGCCTGGAGATCTCCCACTTTTATAACTGATCTCCAGCTGACAAAGATCAGCTCCCCTGGAGAAAATGGCTGCTTTGAAGAGTGGGCTCTCTGGCACTGTACCATGCTGAGGTCCCTCCCCTCCCCAAACCGCGCCGTCTCCTGGATCCACCCCCAAAGTCTCCGGGTATTTTCCAACTCAGAGCTGGCAACCCTACCCTGAAATGTCACAGAGTTACTGTCAGAGTTGTGCAAGTCTTTATGCCCTTACAGTCAGCAGCTGGTTCTGGCTCCTATGGCAGCCATTTTGTAGCTGTGCCTACCCCTCTATGCCAGAATTCCAAAGAAGAGAAGAGATTTGTTTTATACCCCGCCCTTCATTTAGGCCTGCCAAATCTCGCCAAATCGAGGTGGGGGGATCTGCATGTCTTTGCAGAATCCTTGCCGCGGGGACAGCGAGACGCGTTGCACCGCCGTCGCCAGGACATGACGCTATGCGTCGCTCTGGCAACGGAGCTGTTTGGAGCCCCGTTGCCAGAGCAACGCGTAGTGTCAGATCCTGGTGACAGCGGGTGCAACGCGTCTCGCTATCCCCACAGCAAGGATTCTGTGAAGACCTATGATCCCCCACTGCAACTTGGCAACCCTACCTTCACTACCCAAAGGAGTCTCAGAACGGCTTACAAACTCCTTTCCCTCCCCCTCCCCACAACAGACACCCTGTGAGGTAGGTGGGGTTGAGAGAGCTCTGTCAGAAGCTGCTCTTTTTCAAGAACAGCTGTGGCAGAACTATGGCTTGCCCAAGGTCATCCAGCAGGTCTAAGTGGAGGAGTGGAGAATCAAACCCGGTTCTCCCGGATTAGAGTCCGCGCACTTAACCACTACACCAAACTCAAAAATGTTGCGCCCCCCCCCCACTTAATGCATAGAAATGGACAGCTAAGGCTTTTCATGGCATGGAGATAAATAACATCCCATTCAGTTTCTACTAAAAGGGACAAGACTCTTTCCTCCCAGTAAGCTGACAACCCTCCTGCTCAGCTTTTGGTGGTAGGGTTGACCAGCTCTGGTTTGGAAAATACTTGGAGATCTGGGGGGTGGAGCCTGAGGAGAGTGGGGTTGGGAGGGATTTCAATGGGGTCTAATGCCATAGAGTCCCCCCTTCCAAAGGAACCATTTTCTCCAGGTGCACTGATGTCTGTCACCTGGAGAGCAGTTGTAATCCCAGGAGATCTCCAGCCGCCACCTAGAGGCTGGCAGCCCTATCCGATGGGCAAAGGAATTGTGCTCAGGACATACTCAGGTATACTCTGGAGTGAGAGCCCCCTTTGCTAAGTTCCACAGAGAGACTACTGCAATAGTAATGGCATTTCTTTCCAATTCCTTTGGAGAATAAAGTTACTGTTAAAACCTCTGAGTGTTAAGAACCCTAGCTATTTCAGATATCAGTGCAGGCAAATACCTTTGCAGAGCTCTTGATGAAGACACATATTAACTGCTCATATTGCTACCTTTACAGTGAAAAGATTATGATAAGAGTTTCATAATAATAGCTTCTGCTGTATAATACACAGAGACCCAAAAGAAGCAACCCGCCTTCCAGTGATTAGTCAGTTTTTACCGCAATCCTATGCAGAAGTACTCCAGTTGAAAACTTTTGATTTTAGTGGGTTTAGATTGGAGGAACTCAGCACAGGACTGCATCTTTACAAGTCAGTACTGCTGAGAATGTTCTTCTGTTTCACCTTTCAGCTTGAAAACAGTGCTTAGGGGGATGAGAAATATCCCAACCAAGCCCCCTTAAACAGTACAGACATTCACCTTCTTCTATCCTGTTTCATGTCGCTGATGCCACAATCTGCTGCAGCTTCCTGATAAGAGTTGGGTCTACTCTGTCATCATCAAGCCTTCATTTTAATTTATCTTTCCTCTCTCCTTCCATCTTGAACAGTGGAAGCAGCCCCTTTTCTCCCCATCTCTGCACGAGGCCATAAACTAGCCTCAGCCTATTAGCACTCTCAGGGAACAGACCAGACCCACCCATCTCACACATACTGGGTGTCCACCTTGGATGAAATACTCTCCCTTGGCCTCAGACACAGAAGGGTAGAAACTGAGCACCCCCTCACTCCACTTTCCCTGTCCAGCTGCATTCTCTTCTGGGCTGGCAGCTAGAGCTTTGTCCTCAGCATCTGCTCTCAGGACTTCTAAAGGGCCTAGCCATGCCCAGTGGCATCCATCTTTCCAGAAACTCCATGGGGGCATGGCCAAACACACAAGGGTGCCAATAGGAGCCTCACAGCAGCCCCACAGCCAGGAATTTTGCTGCTTGGAGATCAAGCGCAGGAGATCAGAAAAGGCTTGCAGAGGACAGCTGCCCCCTCACTCACCTCCTGCAAGATTTAAAGAGCCTGCTGATCAGCTGGAGGATCCTTTAAATCTTGGAGGAGGGGAGGGAGGGGGTGGCTGCAAGATTTAAAGGGCCCTCCAGCAACAGGCCACCTGCTCCCATGGATGAGCTGGAGGGCCCTTTTAATGCCACAGGAGGCGAGGGAGGGGAAGGAGCAGGTGAGAGGGGAGAGGAGCAGCAGCAGCTGTTGTGGGGCATGCCTCTCATTTGATGGGGCGGAGCTCTGAAATGCCCCACTGTAGCTACTGGCCTGGTTAGAGTTGCCAGCTCTAGGTTGGAAAATACCTGAGGATTTGGGGAGTGGAGCCTGAGGAGCACAGGGTTTGGGGGAAGGGAAGGATGTCAGCAGGGTATAATGCATTCAATTCACCTCCAAAGCAGCTGTTTTCTCCAGGGAACTGATCTCTGTCTCCTGGCGACCAGTTGTAATTCCAGGAGATTTCGAGCCACTTCCTGGAATTTGCCAACCTCCCTCACAGTAATCTCTTCTCTCCTCCCCACCCCACCATCCCCTTTCCTGCCAGACAGCTGAGTGTCAGATGGCTGGCTGCTGAAGGGTCATCTGTCCCATGATCCTCTGACTGGAGTGTAGATCTTTACAGGACATGTCCCTGGCCTCGCTGGGCCTGGTGGATGCCAGATTTGGCAGCATGTGGTGCCAACAACAAGCCTGATCAGTCAAGAAGACCCAGAGAGTGAGCAGGACCACAACTAATGTTGTCTCACTTACTGGGAAAATAGCCTTTCTAGAGAAAAGCTCAGCCTCGCCCAGTACCAGGGAGTCAAACCAGTGATTAATTAGTATGCTTTGGGTAACAGAAGGATCCTCCTGTTATGAACTCTCTGCCAAAGGAACAACTCAACCAACATTAGCATACTCCTCGAACAAGTCAAACTGGCCCACTAATATAACTAGGATGGTTGGAATTGCCAAACCCCCAGATGAATGAAGTACTCAAGAATACCCCAAACACGCTCCTCCCTGTCTGAATACGTCTCCTCCCTTACCTTTTGTGGAAATATTCCCAGGACCCTGAACCTCTCCGTCACCAATTAGCACTTAGCAAGCCAGAAAGAAAAGTATCTTCTGATTTTGACTGGGGGGGGGTTTCTTCTTCCTGGAAATAATCATATGGGAAAATCATTATAACCTATCAGGATTGTGTAGTAAATGGAATGACATCACAATACTGCATAGCTAACCGGAAGCAGCTGAATAACGACCACTACTATCCTATGCAGAATTACAGCAGTCTATACCAACTATGCAGAGGTACTAATGGAGCAACTACATAGGATTGTATAGTACAATCACTGAGAGCAGATTGAGTGTGAGGGAAATGTTGCCCGGCAATAGTCATATTTCAGTTGCACTCAGTCACGTAAAAAATAGGAGGACATCAAAATGCCACACAGTCAATTCGGCTTTGTGATGGCACTGCTAAGGGGAAAGGAATAGGGCTGCCAATCTTCGGGTGGTAGCTGGAGATCTCCTGGGGTCTCCAGACAGCAGAGATCAGTTCACTTGGAGAAAAAGGCAGCTTTGGAAGGAAGATTCTATGGTATTATACCCCACTGAAGTCCATCCCCTCCTCAAACCCCACCCTCCTCAGACTCCACCCCTAAAATCTCCAGATATTTCCCAATTGGGAGCTGGCAGCCCTACAGACGAAGTCAATTCCAAGTGAGGACAGTGCTTGAGGATTACTTCTGAACCCTTTCACAACAGTCACTGAAAAATGATGACTGAAAGGTACGTTCTTTTCACACTGCTGAATATGTTTTTGTGAAAAGCTTCCCCTCCCTCTTTTGCCTCAGACTAAATGTTGCTATCACACTGTAAAATGTGGAATATAATCTCTAATGCTGAATATGGTCGATTCAGAAAGTCACAGCTTCAGTTATTAAAGCAAACATCCAGTTTTCCCATAGCTGCAAAAATGCACACTTCACTTGCTCTTAACAATGGCTCTCTGCCACTGGAATGACTGCTGCCTCCCTCCCTACTGCACTAGAAAAGTCTTTCTAACGACTGACTAGGGATCGTACTTGCCTGATGACACAATACTGCTGGAAAAATTAGCCACTAGACAATTGTCCTAGAGAAGAAGAAGAGAAGAGATTGGATTTATTCCCCGCCCTTCACTACCAAAAGGTATCTCAGAGCGGCTTACAAAGTCCTTTCCCTTCCCCTCCCCACAACAGACACCCTGTGAGGTAGGTGGGGCTGAGAGAGCTGACAGAAACTGCTCTTTTTCAAGAACAGCTGTGCCAGAACTATGGCTTGCCCAAGGTCATCCAGCAGGTGCAAGTGGAGGAGTGGGGAATCAAACCCGGTTCTCCAAGATTAGAGTCTGCTCACTTAACCACTACACCAAACTAACATGTTTACAATCTATAGGGTAGGTGGTTGGTCTGGAGTATAGGCAGGGTTGCCAGGTCCTACTTGTCATCCAGTGGGGGGGCTCCTGGGTCCAGCGTATGGTACGATGTTGTCACACAGAAGTGACATTATTGTGTCGCCAATGTCGGGGGTGACACTCTAGTTTTTGGGCAAAACTCTACGGTTTTTTGGTTTCAAAACCATAGAGTTTGCCAAAAAAAAAAACCTAGTGTCACCCGCGATGTCAGTAATGTGATGACGGCACTTCCAGGTGATGTCATCATGTCGGGGACGTTGCCCGATGACGTTCCTGTTTGGGGGTGGGATTTCCCCTGCCGCCCACCTGGCTGGTGGTGGATCTAAGCCCTGAAAATCAGGGAAACCCCACCCATATCAGGGGTCTGGCAACCCTAAGTATAGGGTATCTTCCTATGTCCTCCTGGGAAGTAGAAGAAGATTTGGGTTTTATACCCCACTTTTCTTTGCTCTAAGGAGTAGGGTTGCCAAATGGGCCCGGGGGGCGGGGAATCCCCCGCTTTGGCGGCCCGATTTCTGACACGACAGAATCGGCCCCGGGGGAAACCTCACCCCCGCGTGCACGTCACCCGGATGTGACGTCGCATGCTGGGGGCGGGGCCACAGCCATTTGAGGGGAAAACATAGAGTTTTCCCCTCAAATGGCTGTGGCCCCGCCCCAGCATGCGACGTCACATCCGGGTGATGTAGATACATTACGCACGCGCACCGGGAGGTCCCCAGGAGTCCCCCGCCGAGCAGGTGAGTACCATTTGTCAACCCTACTAAGGAGTCTCAAAGCAGCTTGCAATCACCTTCCCTTCCCCTCCCCCACAGTAAGCACCTTGTGAGGTAGGTGGGGCTGAGAGACTTCTGAGAGAACTCTGATTGGCCCAAGGTCACCCAGCAGACTTCATATGGAGGAGTGGGGAATCGGATTCTGCTGCTCTTAGCCACTAAGCCATGCTGGCTCTCTTGCCTATTACAAAGTGAGCCCTTGCTCAGTTCCTGGAAAATATGGTATAGCCTCCTCCCCAGCATGGAGCAGAGCAAAGCAAAGATGAACAGCAGTTCTTTAATCCCTACAAAAACAGCAGCGAGGACAAGATAAAACAGTGCAATTATTCACTGCTGAACTGAATGTGGGTGTAAACAGCTGCCTTTTGTAAAGGTCCTTGCAGATGCAGCTTGAGTTGGTTAGCAAACATAATAAGCCATTTCTACCAAGTCAAGGAGGAGCTGCGGTGGCTCAAATGGTTAAGACGCTGAACTGCAGGCTGTGGAAGCTCAGTAGTTCAGCAGTTCGAGGCCCGAGTGTGCCGCATGATGGAGTGAGCTCCCGTCTCTAGTTCCAGCTCCTGCCAACCTAGCAGTTCGAAAGCTAGAAATTGCAAGTAGATAAATGCAGGGGTCGTTTCGTAAAAAAAGAGCTAGGGGAACTTATTAGCATAACTCATTAGCATATGCCACACACCCTGACATCACCGGAAGTGTGTCATGAGGCCACACCCCCTGACATCACTGGAAGTGTGTCATAAGGCCACAGACCCCGCCCCCAACGGTCCCGGCCGCCACCGCCGGCCTTGCAGCTCCACTGCCGAGCCCCATGAGGGGCCCGGCGGTGGACCTGTAAGGCCGGCGGGAGTACAAGGAAGCCCCGCGAAGGCCCTCCCTGGCCCCAGGCAGGCAGGGGTGGGGAGAGGCAGGGAGGAAGCAACTTACCCTCCCTCTTCTCCTGCCTCCTCCTGGCTGAATGAGGGCCGGAAGCGGGGCGACCGGAAGTAGGGGGCGGGGCTTCGCCATGTGCCCCGCCCACCGTACCTCACCCGGGGGAACTGCGATCCCCCGCGATCCCCCAAGAAATGACCTCTGGATAAATAGGTACCACTTCGGTGGGAAGGTAACAGCGTTCCGTGCGCCTTGGTGTTTAGTCATGCCGGCCACATGACCACGCAAATGTCTTCGGACAGCGAAGTTGGTTCAAACGGAAATGAGCACCGCAACCCTAGAGTCGGACTCGACTGGCTTTCGAGCAAGGGAACCTTTACCTTTACCAAGTCAAGAAGGTGAAGAAAGGACAATCAGTACTCCCTCAACCACCGAAAAGCCTTGAAGAAAGATGAGTGCAAATTCCATTGGAATGGAAAATTAAGGTACGTTTGAATGGCATAGTTCAAGGCTGGTGTCCTGCATAGGGTTGTCAGGTACCCCCTGGTCACTAGGAAGAAGAAGAAGATTGGATTTATACCCCACCCTTCATTACCCAAAGGAGTCTTAGAGTGGCTTACAATTCCTTTCCCTTCCCCTCCCCACAACAGACACCCTGTGAGGTAGGTGGGGCTGAGAGAGCTCTCTCGAGAACTGCCCTTGAGAAAACAGCTCTGACAGAACTATGGCTTGCCCAAGGTCATCCAGCAGCTGCATGTGGAGAAGGGGGGAATCAAACCTTGTTCTCCCAGATTAGAGTCCATGCTCCTAGCCACTGCACCAAACTGGGTGTGTGGGGGGGGGAGAAGGTTTCCAGCTGCAGGTTGGGTAACTCTTGGAGATTTGGGGGTGGAACTTGGGGACCTCAGAGGGGTTCAATGCCATACAGTTCACCCTCCAAAGCATCAATTTTCTGCACGAGAACTGATCTCTGTAGTCTTGAGATGAACTGTAATTTCAGGAGATCCCCTGGTCTCACCTGGAGGCTGGCATCCCTAGGCCCGCATCTGCCCACATCCCAGCAAAAAGTGCACTGTCCATCTCTGGAGCCTCCTGGCCCAGCTACTTCTCTCTGGTGCCATTGCTGCCTACTTCCCCACCATCTTTGGGCTGGGCCTGAAGATCTAGAATTACAACTCATTTCCAGAATAGAGAGATCAATTCCTCTGAAGAAAATGGCTGTTCTGGAGGGTGGACTCTATGGTATTACACCCAGCTGAGGTCTCTCCACTCCCCAAATCCTACCCTCCCCAGGCTCCACCCCCAAATCTCCAGAAATCTCCCAACCCAAGAGATGAGAGAGTGCAGAGAGATGGGCAGAGCGGCAGGCGGACTGAGTGATGAATTGTCTGAAAATTAAAAACCCCAGAGTGTTGGCTCAACAAAAAGTGTTGCCTGAGGCCACCACTCAAGTATGCCACACTCAGCGACCCCTG